>NW_022445785.1:0-2669 GCF_009761245.1 Sapajus apella | reverse complement strand
TTGTCATTGATAGCTCCTATTTTGAGGTATGCTCCTTCGATGCCTAGTTTCTTGAGGGTTTTTGTCACAAAGGGATGTTGGATTTTAATGAAAGTTTTTTTCTGTGTCTATTGAAATGATCATATGGTTTTTCGTTTTTAATTTTGTGTATGTGGGGAATCATGTTTATTGACTTGCATGTGTTGAACAAACCTTGCTGCCAGGCATGAAACCTACTTGATCATGGTGAACTAACTTTTTGATTTCCTGTTTGATTCAGTTTGCTGCTATTTTCATGAGGGTTTTTGCATCTATGTTGATCAGGAATATTGGCCTGCAGTTTTCCTTTTTCATTGCCAATACCGTTTATTGAAGAAACTGTCCTTTCTCCATTGGATGTTCTTGGTATTTTTGTTTTTTTTAAAAAAAAATTAAATTGACCTTAAATGTGAGGGTTTATTTCTGGGCTTTCTGTCCCATTCCACTGGACAGTGTATCTGTATTTATGTCAATACCATGCTGGGGTTTTTTTTGTTTGTTTATGGTTTGTCTCTGGGGATAAAAATACAAGAACCATGACCTTTTGATTACTATAGTTTTGTGATGTATTTTAAAATCTGGTAATGTGATGCCTCTAAAAAATGTGGTGATATTCTTCTTGCTCAAGATGGCTTTGGCTATTTGGGGTCTTTCTACACTCTGTGTGCTTTTTTGTTGTTTGTTTATAACATTCTGCTGCTGACCAGGGATACTCTGTTTTAATTGGTATACTAACTTCTTTTCTTTTAGCTTTTGAAAAATGCTGTGCCTCTTCCTTCTGGCTTCCATGATGTTCGATGAGAAATCCGTTGTCATTCAAATCTTTGCACCTCTCTAGATAATGTGTCATTTTGTTCTGGCTGACTACAAGTTATTTCCTTTGTTTTTAATTCTCAGAAATTTGATTAGGATATGCCTGGTGTGAAATTATTTGAGTTTAACCTGTTTGGGTTTAATTAACTTTTTAAATTCATAGGTTTACAAATCTGCAGACATTTTCAACTATTATCTCTGCAGTGCTTGGTGGGCAGAGGAAGAGGTACCATTTACTTTTGTTGTTGTTTTCTTGTTTGTTTTGTTTTGTTTTGTTTTGTTTTGTTTGTTGAGATGAAGTCTCACACTGTTGCCCAGGCTGGAGTGCCAGTGGCACAATCTCAGCTTACTGCAACCTCCACCTCCTGGGTTCAAGTGATTCTCCTGCCTCAGCCTCCCAAGTAGCTGGGACTATAGGCATATAGTCCCAGGTTCAGCCAATCTTTTTATTTTTAGTAGAGATGGGGTTTTGCCATGTTGGTCAGCTGGTCTCGATCTCCTGACCTAAGGTAATCCACCTGCCTCTGACCTTTCAATGTGCAGAGAGTACAGGCATGAGCCACCACACCTGGCCTGGGGTACCATTTCCACTCACCTCATGCACTGGGGAGATGGTCAACAGGACTTTATATCAGTGTCTTCAGGGCTTTGTGGGGAGAGGAAGAAGTGCCACCTTTAATTGAGTTAGTGCAAGGTAGAGATGGTCAAAGGGTACCACCCTACAGTTTCTGGACTCCTGGTGGAGAGGGGTAAAAGTGTCACTTCGCCAGGCGCCGGTGGTACGTGCCTATAGTCCCAGCTCTTTGGGAGGCTGAGGCTGGAGGATCTCTTGAGTCCAGGAGTTCTGGGCTGTAGTGCGCTATGCCAATCGGGTGTCCGTGCTAAGTTCAGCATCAATATGGTGACCTCCTGGGAGCGGGGGACCACCAGGTTGCCTAAGGAGGCATGAACTGGCCCAGATCAGAAACAAAGCAGGTCAACACTGCCATGATGATCAGTAGTGAAATCCCGCCTGTGACTAGCCACTGCACTCCAGCCTGGGCAATATAGTGAGACCCTGACTCTAAAAAAAAAAAAAAGAAAGAAAAAAGTGTCACCTCATTAATACAGAATGAGAATCGGCAACAGAGCTATGCCCCCACCATGTCCTCATCACACAGTGGGTAGGGAAGCATGGCTGATTTTATGATATGCAACTGGAGTAGAGAGGTATACTCAAAAGACAGCAGAATTCTATTTTACAATAAAAATCCTAGGGCTGGGCACAGTGGCTTCCAGCTGTAATCCCAGCACTTTGGAAGGCTGAGGCAGGCAGATCGCTTGAGTCCAGGAGTTTGAGACCAGCCTGGGCAACATGCTGAGACCCCATCTCGACAAGAAAATATTTTTAAAAATTAGCTGGGCATGGTGGCATGCACCTGTAGTCCCAACTACTTGTGGAGCTGAGTTGAAAGGATCATTTGAACCCAGGAGATGGAGGTTGCACTGAGCTGACATGGCGCCACTGCACCCCAGCCTGGGTAACAGAGCCAATCACTGTTTAAAAAAAATCCTCTGTAGTCATCATTAAACCAGATAATCTGTCAAATCAGATACTGACAATTCTGGCAATAATATTTGAGAGCAGGTTGGGATTGCTGTTCCTGCATATAATAATCGGTGTAACTTCCTCTGGTTTATGTAGTTATTCAGAACTAAATGTAAGAGCACAAAGGACCAATTAATTTTGGAAGAATACAGATACCTTAGTCAAGTTCTAATTCAGCATCAACAATGGATACACCTACTTTCCTTTTGTTCCACTGATGATCTTATTTTTCCATTGGCAGCTTTATCTC
>NW_022445784.1:0-2670 GCF_009761245.1 Sapajus apella | reverse complement strand
GTTTGTTGTTAAGAAACACACTTATTACTCATGGTTTGGATTATATATACAATCAAATTTTATTTCCTAGAGCTTCCTAATTTTTATTTATTTATTTATTTATTTTTTACTATAGTCTCTTCTACCCCGAGGTACATTTCATAAAATTATGCCTATTGTCTTTTCTGGACTTAAAAAAACAACTGCCTGCCTATGTCTAAAGGACATGGAAAGTATAGTCCAATGCTTCCTTAAAGTACATAGGATTCATTTGGGAGATTTAAAAAAATGTTGATTCTGATCTGGTCAGTTGTGGATGGAGCTTGAGATGGTGAATTTCTCGTAAGCATGAAGGAGGCGGCAATGCTGCCGCTGGTTTCAGGACCACACTTTGTATACAAGGTACTAGCCTGTTCCTTTGTGGTTAACACACATTTGCTTACTCAGTCATCCACAAAACATTAGGAAGGAGCTCTTTCCCAGTCATTGCACACTTGACTGGGGACACAATGTTGAACAGAGTCTGATGAAATGAAGATTAGTCAAATCATCACAAAAATACAAATAAAATTACATTTTCTCCCTGTCCCTTCTTCCCAGCATAACACAATGCTGAGAGCTGAAATGTGTGTGTCTTTGTCACAAAGCTTATCTTCTTGTGCAGACAAGGTGACTAGGTCTGCCACCTATGTGCCACTTTCTGCATCGTTTTTTTCCCCCACTCATATTTTCTTATTTTCCTCTTCTATGCGCTTTCTTTTCACCCTCCTGATAACAACACTATAGCTCTGTTCAATGTACCTCTAGGTTGCAGCTTTGCTCTACCAAATGCCCTGATCACCTGTTTTTCTCTTTGTACAATGGAGACTGTTGAATGTAGAGAATAGCTTCCTATCTCTTCATTCAAAATTAATATCTTAACTATGTTTGAAGCATAAATGAGTATAAAAGAAGTATGTTACTACCATTGACTAATAATTTAAGAAATTTTAGAATGGCATACAAACTAATATAAGTATCTAATGTCACATTTTTAGAAAACATGGCTATAACTTCACACAGAAAAGACAGCTATGGTTTAGTTAGAGTAAACCATATCAGACTTGCTTTGATATGTTTAGTAAGATAATGTTCATCTAATTCTTTTCACCAGAATAAACCATATGAGACTTGTTTTAACATGTTCAATAAAATATTGCTCAGCTAATTTTTTTAAGAAAACATACAGAGATATCCTTCCAAAGAATAACTATAAAAACTTCACTCGATTTCTAGTAAATTGCATATTAATAATAAAATGAGAACATTCCATGATATTTGTTGTGTCATCCTGCATATACAGTACCATATAATTAAGAAAATATTTGATACCCAAATTTGGAAGTTGGCATGGTAGGGCAATGTTTGTGATTAACACATATCATTTTATATGATTAGCCCATAACATTTCAATGGAAATATTGAATATTTTTTCTAGTCTGTGGAAACCACATGTGCAATTTGGCATAATTTAAAATAACTGTAAAAGTGTAGTCATGCTATCCAGTTTCCGGAAAAAAGTGATTTGCAATTAACTTGAAGATAAATAGCCATATCTTTGATATTAACCAGCTTCAGTATAGCTCTGACGGACTTCACCCAAGGTTTCAAATCTACACGATGCATATTGGATTTTAATAGGTAAGTATATACATAAAGTTCCACCACAAATGTTTATGTGAATAATAATTTACACATAATAAAACCAACAACATCCATTGAATATGGGCAATTTAAATATTTATAACTCTGCTTGCCATTTGGCAAGTCAAAGTAGTCAGTGAAAGTCAGTCAAGCTGGTTTTGGATTAACTTACTTTTTTATACATAAATTTGCTTATGTATCTGATGGTCATAATGATAAACTCAGTCAAGTAACAGTTGTATACTTTCCAAAAATTTACAGAGTAATGAAATGGATTAAACACATGTCATTGAATATGTGGGTTGAGTTTGACCACCGTCTGGTTATATAGCTCTAGACATTAGTTTATTTTTCATTAAAATGAGGAGGTTAGATTAATTGTTCTCTAAGTCCCAATACTGGTTTAAATTTTTATGGTACTATTGAATTTCCATTACTTTTATGGTTTGTATTTGCAAAGAATCATCATATTTATGGTGTTTTGTTTCCTCCTACATATTTGTCTTGCAATTAAAACAAACTCACACCAGGAGGGTATAGTCCTATGAATTTAACAAGTCATTTCATGTGTAGTTAAGAATAATAGCTTATAGGATACTTTTAAACTTTATTTTCTGTAAAAATTTAAATCTCTGAAAAGATAACTACGATTAAAATATAATTCCTCATTTGTATAATCTACAAGGTCATGCAACTATGCAGTTTCCAGAAGTAAAACATTCTCATTATTAGCTTATCCAAGGCCCACATAGGGTTTAGAAAATGGTGTGAAACTTTATTATCTTTCCTGTTGAGAATCTCTTAACTTTGTGCTGGGCAATGTAGGAGCCTCTTTTTAGTCTAATCAAGAAACTTTCTTTTGTGGAATCTGAAGATTTGAGAAGGTTGGGCAATGGAGAAAAAGATCAACAGAGAAAAGAAAACTCTGGCCTGACTCCTACTGTTTAAATAGTAGAAATTTCAATTTAAAAAGGTAGAAATAGAATTCTGATTATTATTTAAGGAGCT
>NW_022445783.1:0-2670 GCF_009761245.1 Sapajus apella | reverse complement strand
TATTGGAGTGGAAGGGGTGATATCCTTACCTAGAGAGACCAGGTTCTCATAATTCTGGACCATCACATCCTTGTATAAGTCCCTCTGAGCAGAATCTAGCCATCCCCATTCTTCGTGAGAGAAGTCTAAAGCCACATCACTAAATGTCACCTGAAATGGAAAATATATTTAGATTAAACCATAGATCAGGCCTCTTCTATCACTGTACGTGGGGTAAAATTAGCCTGCTAATGGAAGAAATGGAACAAGATTCAGGAGTTGTGACAAGGATTGGGAATGCGACCTCACTTAAGTAATAATAGGAAAGTTATGTTTTTGGAACTATTATACAATAAAGGGGACGGTTATGTGCTTAGAATTATTAGACAGTAAGAGACAAACATGAGAGCTTTGCTTCAGTAATTTTGTTAAAAGTTACAGAATTATATGAATTTTTAAAAATCAGCATTTAACATTTGACAGCACAGAGTCAAGTATATACTAATATCTTTAATAGCTTAAGTGCTGGGTAAGTAATTAAAACATTAGGCTAAAGTGATTGTCTCTCAAATGGGATACTAAGGATGATTCATTAAGGCTCACAAAAAATGGGTTCAGAAAAAAGATATCTTTATATTAAAGACTGATAGACATAAACTGATATGGTTTGATTATGTCCCCCCAAAATAGCATGTATTGAACTTAATCACTGTTCTAACAGTACTGAAAGGTGAGACCTTTAGGAGACACTTAGGCCTTGATGGCTCTGCCCTCATGAATGGATTAACCTCATCATCAGTGGAGAGGGTTCCTTATTTTAAAAATTGAGTTCAAGTCTCCTTTTGCCTCCCTCTCTTCTCTTTGCCCCTCCACCATAAAGGGACACAGCAGGAAGGCCCTTGCCAGATGCCTTCCGCTTGATCTTGGACTTCCCAGGCTCTAAAACCATGAGAAGTCAATTTCTATTGTTTATAAACTACTCAGTCTGGGGTATTCTGTTAAAGCAGCACAAAAAGACTAAAACATACACATAACTGATTCATAAACAAAAAGGAAAAATATTTTTATGGTGTATACTTAAACTTTGTACTGATAGACATTTAATAATTAAAATATGAGACTCCAGGGTGAAAGACTGAAGGATGGTTTCATGTCATAGATCAGAGGGGTCTCTAACCCCTAAGCCACGGACTGGTACTGTCTATGGTGTTAGGATCCTGGCCACACAGCAGAAGGTGAGTGGCAGGCAAGTGAGCATTACCACCTGAGCTCCGCCTTCTGTCAGATCAGCTGTGGCATAGATTCTTACAGGAGCTTGGTCCCGACTGTGAACCATGCATGCAAGGGATCAAGGCTGCACACTCCTTATGAGAATCTAACTAATGCCTGAGGATCTGAGGCGGAACAGTTTTGTCCCCAAACCACCACCTCCACCACCTCCCACTTCCATGGAAAAATTGTCTTCCATGAAACCGATCTCTGGTGTCAGGAAGGTTGGGGACCCCTGCCATAGACAGTCCTTACATAGGACCTGGAAGTAAGGGAAAAAAAATAAAAGAGTACATTTCAAAGAAAATATTATAAGGAAATGCTCACAGATGTGCTTACAAATTCTTTTTTTTTTTTTTTTTTTTTCTTTTTGAGACGGAGTTTCACTCATGTTACCCAGGCTGGAGTGCAATGGCACGATCTCGGCTCACTGCAACCTCCGCCTCCTGGGTTCAGGCAATTCTCCTGCCTCAGCCTCCTGAGTAGCTGGGATTACAGGCATGTGCCACCATGCCCAGCTAATTTTTTGTAGTTTTTTAGTAGAGACGGGGTTTCACCATGTTGACCAGGATGGTCTTGATCTCTTGACCTAGTGATCCACCCGCCTCAGCCTCCCAAAGTGCTGGGATTACAGGCTTGAGCCACCGCGCCCGGCCTAGAAATTCTTCTCAATAGTACTGTAATTTTACAGTATTACTTAAAATAGTAAAACTTGAGACGCTTATTCAGTAATAGCTTATTGGTTAGTCAAATTATAGTATGTGCAAAAAGTACATTCATTTAACAGAGCATTATTACTGTCTTTCATTTGTAAAACATACTGCTCTACTGTGGTAATTTTTTAGCTCAAGAGTTAATTCAGTATTGTATTACTTTATTTGGTTATTTTACGTGCATGTTCACCAGTGACACTGGTCTTTGGTTTTAAAGGCAGAATTTACTTTTGCCTGGTGTTGGGAAAATAAAATTCAAATCTCCTGCCAAGGGCAGAAAATCCTCTCCACAAATGCAGGGGAAAAAAAAAACAGTTTTATTACTGAATAAGCATTAAATCAGAGCTTGATGCACTTCACAAGCAATCCACTAATGAGATTAAAGGCCAGAAAGGGCCGGGCGCGGTGGCTCATGCCTGTAATCGTAGCACTTTGGGAGGCCAAGGCAGGTGGATCACAAGATCAGGAGTTCAAGATGAGACTGGCCAACATGGTGAAATCCCATCTCTACTTAAAAAATACAAAAATTAGCTGGGTGTGGTGGCTCGTGCCTGTAATCCCAGCTACTTGGGAGGCTGAGGTAGGAGAATTGCTTGAACCCAGGAGGCAGGGGTTGCAGTGAGCCGAGATCACGCCACTGCACTCCAGCCTGGGCTACAGAGTGAGACTCCATCTCAAAAAAAAAAAAAAAAAAAAAAAAAAAAAAAAA
>NW_022445782.1:0-2671 GCF_009761245.1 Sapajus apella | reverse complement strand
CGCATCCCCAAAGGTGCACGCCAGGCTTTGTGTGTAAAGGAGACCTTTATCCGAGCTGTGAATCTGGAGAAAAACACACAGGACCCGGTTCATGCTCTCCTGGGCTGTCAGAGAGAAGGCTCTGCAGGGAAGAGGTCGAGGCCCTCGCCCTGGGTTTCCAGCGGCATCTCATCCTCCGCTCAGTGCCGAGCCCCATGAGCTTCCTGCTCACATCCTCCATGCAGGGCTCACCAGTCCCTTAGTGACACAGACAGAAAAGGTCTTTCCCCATGTGGAGCCACACACCACGTTCCCTGGGTGTTTTCATCCCATTTACCAGATGCAGAGACTGAGGCTCTGGATGATAAAGTCACTACCCATAGACCATAAGCCTGAGGCCTGAGGCTGGGTCTGTCTGCATCCATGGCCTGAGTCCTTAACCATCAAACTTCTTTGTGTCCCCAAAACAGTAGCTGTGGAAGCCTCAGACCTGCCAAGACTGGGCCATCAGAGACACAGGGACTGGAGGAAAAATTGGTCCTGTGACCCAGGCCAGGACAAGTAAATCACAGGCCATTTCTGGGAACTCTGGGGGAAACGTGGGCTTTCCCATGGGAACTGAGCTTCTGGGACTCATCCTTGACGTCATGAGGAAAAGGCTGCCATGAAAGGAAAAGTGAAGTGGAGAAAGCTAGAGCCAAGAGAGGAGAGAGATTCCCAGTGACATTGTATGAGATCTGGATCCAGCCATGCCTGAAGGCCACCCTCCCTGGACTTTAAAGTCAATAGATTCTCTCTCTTTGCTTAGACCACACCAGGTTGAGTTTCTACCATTCACAATTGAAAGAGACCTCAATAACCAGAGACAGCTGGGAACAAGCCCAAAGTCATTCAGCATTTTGAGGTCAGACCCACGTTCTCTGTAGGATGCTGCCCATTCCCCTGCTTGGCCTGGCCTGTCCAAAGATGGGAAGCACAGGGGTCAAGGAAAGGATCCCAAGCTGGGGGAGAGTCTCTTTTTGGAGATTCCTAGGGCCTGCAACAGGAGAGCAATGAACTTAGAGCAGACAAGCTATAGGATGCAGTAGAGGGAATTGACCCCCCAGGGGTGGACATCAAGGAATTGGCTGCCGGTATCCTCCACCAGCCACAAGTCCTCCTCATTGTTCAGGGCTTTGGGACAGGCAAGGTGATGCTAGGCCTGGCACGGGACCTTGAATACTAACGATGCCCAATTGCATCACCCCACACTCTCCTTTCAAACATTCCTACTCATTGCTCCAGACACAGCTCCAGCAACTCCTCCTCCAGGAAGCCTTCCAGCCTTCCCCAGTGAAGACCTTGTTCTTCCCTTGGCTGTCATCCATCTCCCTCTGGCCCTTTCCTGACCCCATGAAGTTGGGGATGTCTCTGTGAAAATCCATCTCCTTAAGCTTGGGGGTTCCTGCAGGACAAGGCCTTGGGTTGAGGTCTCTTGGGACCCCAGGGCAGCCCAGAGCACCAGAACGGGGAGTCAGAGAGCAATGGAGAAAGGAGACGCTGAGATGGGAACTGGTGAATACGAGAAAGAAAGAGGAAGATGGCTGAGAGAGAAGGAAAGGAGAGGCCCGAGTACCTCAGGGGCCACACAGGAGCTTGGAGATAGAGGGACTTGCAGGCTTCAAACGCACCACAGCACCCAACACCAAGTGTTCCAGGTGGTACCTGAGGCGTTGACGACAGGCCGGATGATGTCAGGGTGGCACAAACTGAGGATGGGGATGAAGGGGCCCATCCAGACCTTGAAGCCCTGGGAGTAGGTGGCCACCAGCTGAGACAGAACTCTCATACCCTCCTCTGTGGGGTTGACCTGCAAGCAAGGCAGGGGCCGTCGTCTCCTGTGATGGTTAATTCTAGGTGTCCACTTGACTGGGCTAAGGGATGCCCAGATAGCTGATCTAACATTATTTCTGGGTGTGTGTGTGTGTCTGTCTAATCTATTCATTCTTTCTATGTAATTTCTCTATCTGCCTATCCATCCATCCATCAATCCATCTTATCTCTACATTCCTCCGTCCATCCATTTATCCCATTATCTATCTATCATCTGTTAATAGCTACCTATCCATCACATATATCTACTGTATCTACCTAATCTATGATCTTATCTACTCTATCCATCCATCCATCCATCCATCCATCCATCCATCCATCCATCCACCTATCCTGTCATCTATCTATCTATCTCTACCTGATCTATCCATCCTATCTACTCTGTCTATCCTTACATCCATCCATCCATCGACTCATCCATTATCCATCCATCCTATCTGTGCATCCATGTATCCACACATTCATTTATCCTACTGTCAATCTTTCTACCAACCTATTCATCATCCGTTCATCCATCCATCTATCCATCCTATCTGTGTATCTATCCTATTCTTTCTTTCTATCTATCTATCTATCTATCTACATTCCTTCTGCTCTATCTCTCTTGAGGCCATCTCCAAGTCCCAAAGGTGCATCCCAGGGCAGAGGGAGAAGACACTGTCTGCTCACAGAGGGCCACTTAACTTGAGAGGAAAGATTTTCTTGTTCTGGGAGTCATGTCAGCCCAGAGGCAGCCATATGAGGAGGTCCTCACAGGGGAGATTTGTGGGGAACAGTATGGCCTCAGGACATGTCCCTAAGGCTGGTCCCCACATCCCTT
>NW_022445781.1:0-2671 GCF_009761245.1 Sapajus apella | reverse complement strand
CGCATCCCCAAAGGTGCACGCCAGGCTTTGTGTGTAAAGGAGACCTTTATCCGAGCTGTGAATCTGGAGAAAAACACACAGGACCCGGTTCATGCTCTCCTGGGCTGTCAGAGAGAAGGCTCTGCAGGGAAGAGGTCGAGGCCCTCGCCCTGGGTTTCCAGCGGCATCTCATCCTCCGCTCAGTGCCGAGCCCCATGAGCTTCCTGCTCACATCCTCCATGCAGGGCTCACCAGTCCCTTAGTGACACAGACAGAAAAGGTCTTTCCCCATGTGGAGCCACACACCACGTTCCCTGGGTGTTTTCATCCCATTTACCAGATGCAGAGACTGAGGCTCTGGATGATAAAGTCACTACCCATAGACCATAAGCCTGAGGCCTGAGGCTGGGTCTGTCTGCATCCATGGCCTGAGTCCTTAACCATCAAACTTCTTTGTGTCCCCAAAACAGTAGCTGTGGAAGCCTCAGACCTGCCAAGACTGGGCCATCAGAGACACAGGGACTGGAGGAAAAATTGGTCCTGTGACCCAGGCCAGGACAAGTAAATCACAGGCCATTTCTGGGAACTCTGGGGGAAACGTGGGCTTTCCCATGGGAACTGAGCTTCTGGGACTCATCCTTGACGTCATGAGGAAAAGGCTGCCATGAAAGGAAAAGTGAAGTGGAGAAAGCTAGAGCCAAGAGAGGAGAGAGATTCCCAGTGACATTGTATGAGATCTGGATCCAGCCATGCCTGAAGGCCACCCTCCCTGGACTTTAAAGTCAATAGATTCTCTCTCTTTGCTTAGACCACACCAGGTTGAGTTTCTACCATTCACAATTGAAAGAGACCTCAATAACCAGAGACAGCTGGGAACAAGCCCAAAGTCATTCAGCATTTTGAGGTCAGACCCACGTTCTCTGTAGGATGCTGCCCATTCCCCTGCTTGGCCTGGCCTGTCCAAAGATGGGAAGCACAGGGGTCAAGGAAAGGATCCCAAGCTGGGGGAGAGTCTCTTTTTGGAGATTCCTAGGGCCTGCAACAGGAGAGCAATGAACTTAGAGCAGACAAGCTATAGGATGCAGTAGAGGGAATTGACCCCCCAGGGGTGGACATCAAGGAATTGGCTGCCGGTATCCTCCACCAGCCACAAGTCCTCCTCATTGTTCAGGGCTTTGGGACAGGCAAGGTGATGCTAGGCCTGGCACGGGACCTTGAATACTAACGATGCCCAATTGCATCACCCCACACTCTCCTTTCAAACATTCCTACTCATTGCTCCAGACACAGCTCCAGCAACTCCTCCTCCAGGAAGCCTTCCAGCCTTCCCCAGTGAAGACCTTGTTCTTCCCTTGGCTGTCATCCATCTCCCTCTGGCCCTTTCCTGACCCCATGAAGTTGGGGATGTCTCTGTGAAAATCCATCTCCTTAAGCTTGGGGGTTCCTGCAGGACAAGGCCTTGGGTTGAGGTCTCTTGGGACCCCAGGGCAGCCCAGAGCACCAGAACGGGGAGTCAGAGAGCAATGGAGAAAGGAGACGCTGAGATGGGAACTGGTGAATACGAGAAAGAAAGAGGAAGATGGCTGAGAGAGAAGGAAAGGAGAGGCCCGAGTACCTCAGGGGCCACACAGGAGCTTGGAGATAGAGGGACTTGCAGGCTTCAAACGCACCACAGCACCCAACACCAAGTGTTCCAGGTGGTACCTGAGGCGTTGACGACAGGCCGGATGATGTCAGGGTGGCACAAACTGAGGATGGGGATGAAGGGGCCCATCCAGACCTTGAAGCCCTGGGAGTAGGTGGCCACCAGCTGAGACAGAACTCTCATACCCTCCTCTGTGGGGTTGACCTGCAAGCAAGGCAGGGGCCGTCGTCTCCTGTGATGGTTAATTCTAGGTGTCCACTTGACTGGGCTAAGGGATGCCCAGATAGCTGATCTAACATTATTTCTGGGTGTGTGTGTGTGTCTGTCTAATCTATTCATTCTTTCTATGTAATTTCTCTATCTGCCTATCCATCCATCCATCAATCCATCTTATCTCTACATTCCTCCGTCCATCCATTTATCCCATTATCTATCTATCATCTGTTAATAGCTACCTATCCATCACATATATCTACTGTATCTACCTAATCTATGATCTTATCTACTCTATCCATCCATCCATCCATCCATCCATCCATCCATCCATCCATCCACCTATCCTGTCATCTATCTATCTATCTCTACCTGATCTATCCATCCTATCTACTCTGTCTATCCTTACATCCATCCATCCATCGACTCATCCATTATCCATCCATCCTATCTGTGCATCCATGTATCCACACATTCATTTATCCTACTGTCAATCTTTCTACCAACCTATTCATCATCCGTTCATCCATCCATCTATCCATCCTATCTGTGTATCTATCCTATTCTTTCTTTCTATCTATCTATCTATCTATCTACATTCCTTCTGCTCTATCTCTCTTGAGGCCATCTCCAAGTCCCAAAGGTGCATCCCAGGGCAGAGGGAGAAGACACTGTCTGCTCACAGAGGGCCACTTAACTTGAGAGGAAAGATTTTCTTGTTCTGGGAGTCATGTCAGCCCAGAGGCAGCCATATGAGGAGGTCCTCACAGGGGAGATTTGTGGGGAACAGTATGGCCTCAGGACATGTCCCTAAGGCTGGTCCCCACATCCCTT
>NW_022445780.1:0-2672 GCF_009761245.1 Sapajus apella | reverse complement strand
CCACCTACTTAAATTTTTGCATGACCACATGACTTTTTTTTTTTTTTGCCATTGCAGGTGAGAAGCAATAATATGTGACTTTTTCAGGAGAAATCTCCAAGAAACAGAGTTCTACCCAGCATGCTTTTTGTCTTTTCTAGAGCAATGGGGATCTTACTGATGGTACCTCCTTCAGCCTCGATTCCTGTGTTAGGACGACACAGCACAGAGCGACCTCTCACCTGACCCATGATGAGATGCAAATAAATGAGGAAGAACATTTTTGAGCCACTGAAACTTGGAGGTTGTTTCTCACCGTGCTTTAACCTAGCCCCCACTGACTGATGCAGAGCTGAAGAATGAGTCAGAACTGGGTCTGGACATGTGAAGTGCACTCCTCCAGAGTAAGTAAAATTCAAGTCTTGTTGCAAAGGACACAGTGAGCACGATCTGGTATTAGGGTGAGTGTGGGATACATAAGGTATGTCAAGTAAGAATAATGAGAAACTCAACTTTAAAAGACAGTGCTAATTTGGACTGTGGAGAGATTCCAATGTGCTACTTAGCATTTGAGACTGTGGTGGCTGAACAAACTCATTAAGAACCCTAAATGAAGGCTTGGGATAAATATCTGAGGGTGTCGAATATACCAATTATTCATCCTAGAATGGGCAGAGTCCTTGACCCCATTCTAGGGAGACTTCCAAAAGAGAAAAGACCTGCATTTCTCCAACAACCCACATCGAGAGATGTTCCTGCACTTCTGAGCTGTGGCTAACACCCCTCACCTTTCATTCTGTCCACAGTGTTTTGGGCAAATACTTTTAACTCTCTACAGGTTAATAAGTGGACCTTATAATTCCCTCCAGAGATAGAAAAGACTAATGATGAGGGAGTCTGAGCTCACAGCAGCAAGTGGGCATGATGTGTGCTCAGCAGCCACGTGGTTCATCTGCTAGATTACTACATACAATGTTCTGCAACCTCGCTTTACACAATGGGACTCTCTCCCAACTCAGAAAGTTTAATTGCTCACCTACTTCTTTTTCTGCCCTCTTGGGCTCCTAAAATGAAAAGAACTCTGGGGTGATACAGTGAGTCAAAGGGGTGCCAACCATATCACAGCAAAATAAAGATCCCTAAAAAATCCCTGGCCTAAGATGACAGCCTTGGCTAGGTAAGTCTGAATGTGCTCACAGTGGACATGGGAGCATGAGGGTGGTCAAAATGTTCGCCTTAAAGAACTTCCACACAGACTACAAGAAAAGAGGGAGGAATGGAGATGGCAGCATGAGTCCTTACAATAAAAGCAGTTGTTTTGAGATCAGTTATATTCTTTCCAACAAAAATTAGAGACAGAAACCAAAGTTTAGCCTGAGGTGACAATTAACTGGGCAATACGCCAGAGGCACATGTGGCATAGACAGATTTAAACATTTTCCCTTATATTAATATAAATACTAAATTAATATCATATAAACACTTGGGTCTACAATAGTTTTAAAGGAAATCTCACAAACGGGTTTGGCTTTTGAAGGTTAGCACTGATGGTCCAGAGAATTTATTTTGGTCCAGAGAGAGAGAGAGAGGAATTAGTTTTGTTCCAGAGAGAGAAAGAGAAGAATTTATCAGGTCCCTTCAGGATGGCGTGTGGCCTTGCCTCACCTTGTATGTTTGAACTATGCATATGGCAGAAGATGACAGAATTTCACAGATTTAAGGTGTGAAAAGTCACTGGGTACTTTAAGAAGCCTGGGATTCTTCTTGGAAAACTAAGTTTGTGGAGACAAAATGAGTTGGGGGAGGTTGTTATTGAAGTGAAGCAGAATTGTTTTTAGTAATCTGCTTATTACCCTCATCCTCACCCCCTTAACTTCTAACCCTAAACCCTAACCCCGTGACCCTAACCCTGCTCCTATCCCAATCCCTCATCCTACTCTTTAGCCCTGACCCTTGATCCTTTACCCCAAATGCCAAACCCCAACACCAACCCTAAACTTAACCCCTAACCCTGCCACTAACCTTAACCCTTTACATCTGCCCAGATTCTCCAGCAGAAGCAGGGACCCTTGGCTCCCAGCTGTGCACCACTGCATCTGGCACAGGACTCCGTAGCAATCCCCAAATAGGCACCTGAATGCCCACTGTGCCAGCCATGCAGTGGAAGCCCAGGCTATATTCTCACCTCCAGAACCAGGGCCCAGCACCTGCAACAGGCTGCTCAGGGCTGAAGTGAGCTGCGACACCCAAGGTCTTCATAAGACCAAGGCTATCTCATGCCTCCTGTCACACAGCGAGATGCAGACCCAACAGCACCACACTCCCCCTCTTTCCCTCCGTGGCAGCTCGGCAACCTTCCACATCAGGGGCCCTTCCCTGATGAAACTCCAAGCACAACGCACTGGACTTTCACACAGTGAGGTTGCACACGTTATTCTGTGTAGATGCCCACCTAGGCCACTGGGAGAAAGGGTGGTAGAGGGACCCTCATGTTGCCCTGTGGTATGCATGCTCTGGTTTATATGACTGCAAGCCATTTACGAGAAACTCAAGCTGAAACACTACTTGTTTCCAACGTTTTGTCAGCAGAGGATTTACAATGTACTCTCCCAAACACGCTAGCCACAGAGCACGCTGACTACTTCTGCTCTTAAGTCACTCTGAGGGCCTCCACATCAGTCCTAGAATTGGAA
>NW_022445779.1:0-2672 GCF_009761245.1 Sapajus apella | reverse complement strand
GTCCAGGCCAGGGCTTTTGGAGTCAGGGCGGTGGGTGCAGATGGCATCCACTCCAGTGGCTTCCCCATCCTTCTCAGGCCTGGAAAAGGCAGGTGAGGAGAATAACAATAAAGGAGGACTCCCAAGATTGCTGGGTGAAAGACAGGAAGGGGCCAGAGGAAATGAGAGGCCTGATACACAGATGAGAAGCCACACTTAGACTCTCTGAGTGCACTGACTACTGTCCAGCTTGGGATGGTGAGCATAGTTGTGGATACAAGAATTTTTCTAACAATGCAGTATGGCTCTTGCATTCTCATGGCATGGGGACAAGAGAGCTTAGACTTGAGACAGGTGAACAGCTGGAATTGGGAATTAAACAAGTGAATGAGGCATGTTTGTCTTGAGAGAAATCCTAGTTAGAGAATTTAACACCTAAAGCCTTGGGAGAGTCAGGGAGAAAAGAGGGAATTCAGAGGGATGGCCAGGGCAGAAGTCCAATCTTTCTGACAGACCCTGTGGAAACTCTCAGTCGACTTGGGTGGGGCTGCAGAATAAACACAGAGAGGGCAGGAAAAAAGAAGTCCAAACTCATAGAGACTGGGAACAATTGGGGCAGCCAGGCTGGCTATTCTAAGCTCTCACCTGAGTAAGATCAGTCTGCAGCCAGAGTACAGAGTGCCAACACTGGTGCTCTTGAACAGGGGCCTGAGCTGTGGGGGAAGGAGAGGGAGGTGAGTAGGATGGCTGAGGGGGTAGGGGCAGGGGACTAGTCACTGAGGCTGGCACCAGCGGGTGGGCGTGTCATCAGTGGAGGCAGCCTTGGGTCTCTGGGACTGAGGGGAGGTGGGTGAGATCTTGTTTCATGCCCTGTTATGAGTGAGATAGGTGGGACGAGACAAGGTGAACTGGACAGAGTGAGACAGGCAAGGCTCTTACCAAGCCCTGAAGGACCCTCTCTGTGGTGTTGAACTTCCTGGAGCCAGGGTGCTGCATGTTCTCCTCATACCGGAGGTTGGTGATGGTGAAGTTGAGAGTGAACGGCACCAGGAGAGGGCCGGCACCTGTAGTGGGGGGTGGAAAATAATCTGTTCAAAAACAGGGAACATTATAAGTTTCCGAAAGACTTAGTTCCAAACATATGCAACAGGATTTAAAAAGAGAATAAAATAAAATGTTTCCATGTTTCCCTCAACTATAATGATAGACGTTTCTAACAGATCCTACTAAATAATAGTCATTGGATGCTGAGCATAAGTCTTGGTGCATATTCAGTGTTCTGCAATACTAAGTATTATCTACTGCCTTTGTCCTTATCAATATCACCAACACTGTCACCCTCACTGTTATTGTCATCACCACCAGCATCGGCACCAAAACCATAACCATCTTAATCCCTATCATCCCCACCATCATCATCATCACCATCACCAAAACAAGCAACATCTACATCATCGCCACCAGCACTATAGTCACCAACATCATTATCATGTCATCATTAACATTATAACACCATCACCATCATTGTCAGCATCACCATCACTACTGTCAATCACTACCACAACCACCATCACCACACCAGTATCATTCTTCCCATAATCACCATCACCACCATCTTCATAATTATCATCTTCATCACCATCATTATTATCATTATCTCCAGCAACCTCACCACCAACAATCCCATCACACTCACAATAAAATAAGCTCTCTGAAGACAGAGATTTTTATCTCTTTTGTGTTCCCTGCCTTATTCCCAGAACCCTGCAGAAACTAGGTGCTAAATAAAATTTATTGGTTGACTCATCCTCACTAGATTCACTTAGGACATTTCATCTTTATTTGAGTGAAAATGGCAGAGATGTTGACATTCATCAGGTATGCTCTAAACGAGATGTGATTGACCGTACTTACCTGAGGGAACAGATATAGAAGCTGGAGTCCTGGATGTTCTGAGGTCCACTGTGGACATCCCAGGAGCTGAGAAGAGGACCTCATTAGTGAAAACAGCAAACCCTCTCATGGCAGAAATGCCAGCAGGTAGGAGAATTTATGGATCTTGCTGGATGTGGGGCTTGAGCTGGGTTTCTCTCTGAAGAGACTTGGGCCAGAGGGGAAAGGGAATAACTTGTGCTCTCCTAGCTCCTTTGCTCATGAAGAGGACATAGGGGAATAGGATAAGGAATCAGCTCCTGCCAGGATTGGCGTAGGGTTGGGGCCACTGGAACATCAGTGGAATACTCACTGCTGGTGGTGGGCACAGAGCTCCGATGGGTGAAACCTGCATAGAGAGGGAGGGAAGAGAGTGGGTGAGGATTAAAGGAGAGGTAAGGGACCAATAAGGGGTCAGGGCTACCCTGGTGCAACTGAAGGAGTTTCAGGGAACATAGGCTTTGGAGATTCTCTTTCAGAACCCTCAGATCAGGGAAGAAGGTCCTGAGGATGAAGGTCGTCAGTGCAAAATGAAGAAGAAACCATGAAGTTCAGATCAATCGTCAAATGCAGACAACGTGGCCAAGCCTTCAATGGCCAGGCAGGGAGTGTGACCTCAAGACAGAGAGGAGAGGCTGCTCAGCGAGGAGGAAGAGACTCCAACCACATCACAGCTGCTCACCATTGACAAAGAGGCTGTCCCTGTCCAGGGTGTAGGGGCCCAGCTCAGTGATGCCGTGGGTCAGCTGGCTCAGCTCCCA
>NW_022445778.1:0-2672 GCF_009761245.1 Sapajus apella | reverse complement strand
GAATTATGATTCTAACATAAAAGTAACATTTAGAGGTGTGATTATTTGTATTATTGCTAAACTTAGTTTTATGAATTTTAAAAATCTTTGACATTTTGTGTCATTCCCAGTGTAAAGATAGTAAAAGTTAATGGAAGTCATAACAACTAAAGTATTAAAATTTCACAAAATTAAGTGTAAAATAAAGTTCTACTTCTGGGTTGAGAGTAGAAAAGTTATTATACATGAAAATTATGAGGATGAAGGAAGTTCTCGAGTAAAAATCCTTAGAAAATACCCAAAATTCCTAGGAGAGTTTCAGGCTTTCAAAGGCTGTGAAAGGGGTGACAATTTCAATGAGTCTGTAATGTGCTAGCTATTTCAGCATTAAACTTCTGCTACGTTCAGGTCGGACTGAGGTATCACAAGAGGAGAGACAAGAGAATCGGGGCAGCAGGAGGTTAGAAAAAGAGGCAGGGATGAAATGGAACACACTCATGAAGGAGAACACTTGAGGTTTATATTGGTGCTCTGTTTATAACAATTACAATATGTTCAAGAACATTTATTTTGCTAAATCTTAGTCATCTATATGAACATTTATGTATTGCATTTGGTTTCTATTTATTTAGATGTTTTTACATTTTGAAAAACTCAATTTTAAAATTATTTATTGAACATCTATGGAGTATGTGAGTGGTTGAGTGTGCACTTGTATGTGTATACGTGTGTGCTTACTCATGTGTATGAGTATGTGCATGCATGATTAGGTATAGGTATGTGTACACATGCATGGATATATGTGTAAGTAGGTGTGCATGTATGTCTATGTTTACATGCATGTATGTGAATGTTTCTGTGTATGCTATTGTTTGTAATTATGTGTTCGTGTGCATATTTATATATGTGAATCTATGTAAGTGGGTGTGTATTAACGTGCATATGATACTTTTTTGTCTGCAGCATATGCACCTAAATGTCACAGATGTGACAAATGTCACAGCTGCCACAAGATCTACAAGTTCATAGTGGTTACATTACAGTTCATAGTCGTTACATCTTCAGAACACCATAATCCTAGCTTTCTGCACAGTGTCTATGGGAAGGCCTAAAGCTACAAAACCCCAAATGACTTGGTTTGTACATCTTACTAACAATATCCATTTGTTGACAGCTTCTATGGAATTGAATATCACCTTTTCTTAGCTGTATATCACTTAAGTGGCTTCAGAAAAGTGCACTTTGTTTTAAAAATCATACTAATTTGAACATCATTACTTATCAGGTTTCATATTTTATATTTTATATTTTAAATTTTATATTTTAAAAAAATATAAAATTTTTACTCCTATAAGCTTTATTAATATACTGATCTCATATTTTCCCTTAGCTCTTTTGTTTTGGTGGTGGTTGAAGTCATGCTGTTGAATGACACAATGATTAGAGACAGTTTAAAAAAGTTTTATTTTATAGCTTCTGAACCAGGAATATGAAAAGTGTTCTGGGCATAGACTATGGGCTGAGAAAATGTCTTCAGTCCTGTGGCGTCTGCTCCTTAATGTTAGAGGAATGAATCAGATTTTCAAACAACTAGTTATTTTAAATTGGGGAAGTATTCTAACTCGTAAGTTTATAACCTCACAAATAATTGGGTGCATCATCTTTATCTTTCAATGAGGAACTTTAAAATAAATGCTTTGGATGGAAAACAGCATGATATGAGGGTGTGTGACCCCATGTATGGTGGGGTGCAGGTCAGGTTCTTTTCTTTCCTGCCTAGACTTGCCATGCCCCTTGATAGAAGGTTTTTAGCTCATAAGGAGAATTTTCAAAATGCTACTATGTTATTAATTTTGTAGTCTTTCCAAGAAGCACTTTGTGTCAGTGTTAGAACCGCTTTCTACTTAATTAGTTTCTGCTCTTAACATTTTTTCTTAATCTTTTCTTCCTTGTTCAGCTTTTCTCTTTCTCGCTTACACAGCTGGATGCTTAGATTGCATTTTTCAGCTATTGTTCTTTTCATATGTGCATATATAAGCCTATAAATATCCCTCTAAATAATCCCACAAACCTTGATTTATTATTATTTAACTTTTAATTCATGTTTTCTAATATCTGTTGTTTTTATTTTTCAACACTGGATTAGTTAGATTGGTGTTTCACAAATTTCAAGCATATGGATGTTTTTAGGTGCCTTTGTTATTAAAGTCTAGCTTTTATAGAAAATACACTTTATGTTTTTATTTCTTTGAAATGTGGAGGCTTAATTTCTAGCCCAGCATTGATCCAATTTTTGTATATTTTCTACATATACGCAGAAAGAATATGTATTTGGCAAGGAATGGTTATACTTTTCTTTCTGTACATGTCCATTAGATCAAGTTCTGTCTAATGTACTTATTAATATGTAACCCATCCACTGAGTTCTGAATTTCAATAGTTACATTTGTAAGTCCTACAGCTCCCATTTTATTCTTTTATATAAGTTTACTTCTTTGGTAAATTTTCTGCAACAATTTATTTTCTACAACAGTTTATTTTCTACAACAATTTATTTTCAGGTACATTATTCTTTTTTCAATGTCAGTTGTGTTTTTCATTTTATTAACTAGATATTCATTATCATTTGGCTTTTATCTCTTTATTTTTGTAAACCATTTAATTGATTTGTCATCATCTCTAGACCTTCATTT
>NW_022445777.1:0-2672 GCF_009761245.1 Sapajus apella | reverse complement strand
CTGGCGTTTTGGCCTGGCCATTTTGCCAGGGCTTTGGGCCTGCCTTGGCCTCTTGGCCTGGTCTGGCCTGGCCTTACCTTTTGGCCTGGCCTCTTGGCCTGGCCTGACCTTTTGGACTGGCCTTTTGGCCTGGCCTTTAGGCCTGGACTTTTGGCCAGGCCTGACTTTTTCACCTGGCATTCTGGCCTTGCCTTTTGGCCTCTCCTGGCCTTTTGGCCTGTTCTGTCCTTTACGCCTGGACTTTTGGCTGGGCCTGACCTTTTCGCTGGCTTTTTGGCCTGCTCTTTTGATCTAGCCTGGCCTTTCCTTGCCTCTTGGCCTTGCCTTTTTTCCTGGCCTGACCTTTTGTCCTGGGCTTGCCTTTGGCCTGGCCTCGTGTGGCCTTGCCTTTCAGACTTGTCTGAACTTTTGGCCTGAACTTTTGGCCTGGCCTAGACTTTTGTCAACTTTTGGCCTGTCATGGCCTTTTGTCCTGGCCTTTCAGCCTGGTCTGGCCTTTTGTCCTGGCCTTTTATCCTGGCCTTTCCTTTAGGCCTGGCCTGGCCTCGCCATGTCTTTTGGTCTGGGCCTCTTGGCCTGGCCTGACCTTTTGGCCTGGCCTTTTCGCCTGGACTTTCCACCTGTCCTGGCCTTTAAGCCTGGACTTTTGGCCAGGTCTGACCTTATTGCCTGGCCTTTTGACCTTGCCTTTTGGCCTGTCATGGCCTTTTGGCCTGGCCTGGCCTGTCCTTGCCTGATGACCTGGCCTTTTGATCTGGCCTGGCCTTTTGTCCTGGTCTTTTATCCTGACCTTTCTTTTAGGCCTGGCCTGGCCTCGCCGTGCCTTTTGGTCTGGGCCTTTTGGCCTGGCCTGAACTTTTGGCCTGGGCTTTTGGCCTGGCCTTTTGGCCTGGACTGGACATTTGGCCTGGCCTCAGCTTTTGGCCTGGCCTTTTGGTCTGGCCTGGCCTTTTGGCCTGGCCTGGACTTGACTTTCAGCCAGGCCTTTTGGCCTTGCTTTTTGGCCTGGCCTGGGCTCTTTGTCTGGCCAAGCCTCTTGGCCTGACCTTTTGGCCTGGCCATTTTGCCAGTGCATTTGACCTGCCCTGGGCTTTTGGTCTTGCCTTTTGGCCTGGCCTGTTCTTGCCTTTCTTACTGGCCTGGCCTTTTGTTCTGGCCTGGCCTTTTGTTCTGGCCTGGCCTGTCCATGCCTTTTGGCCTGGCCTTTTTGGCCTGGCCTGACCTTTTGGCCTGGCCATTTTGCCAGGGCTTTTGGCCTGATCTGTCCTCTTGGCCTGGTCTGGCCTTGCCTTTTGGCCTGGTTGGGACTTGCCTTGCCTTTTGGCCTGGCCTTGCCTTTTGGCCTGGCCCTTTGACCTGGCCTGGCCTCTTGACCTGGCCTGACCTTTTAGACTGGCCTTGTGGCCTGGCCTTAACTTTTTGCCTGGGCTTTTGGCCTTTAATGGCCCTTTGTCCTGGCCTTTTGGACTGGCCTTTGGCCTGACCTGGCCTTTAGGCCTGGACTTTTGGTCAGGCCTGACTTTTTCACCTGGCCTTTTGGTCTGTCCTGGCCTTTTGTCCTGACCTTTGCCCTGGCCTGGCCTTTAGGCCTGGACTTTTGGCCGGGCCTGACCTTTTCACCTGGACTTTTGGCCTTGCCTTTTGTTGTGTCCTGGCCGGTTGTCCTGGCCTTTTGGCCTGTCCTGGCCTTTAGGCCTGGACTTTTGGCCAGGCCTGACCTTTTTGCCTTACCTTTTGGCCTGGCCTCTAGGTCTGGCCTTTTGGCTGGGCCTGACATTCGCCTGGCCTTTTGGCCTTGTGTTTTGGCCTGTCATGGCCTTTTGGCCTGGCGTTTTGGCCTAGCGTGGTCTTTCCTTGCCTCTTGGCCTGGCCTTTTGTCCTGGCCTGACCTTTTGTTCTGGTCTTGCCTTTGTCCTGGCCTAGCGTGGCCTTGCTTTTAGACTTGCCTGACCTTTTGGCCTGACATTATGGACTGGCCTAAACTTTTGTGCTGGCTTTTTGGCGTGTCATGGCATTTTGTCCTGGCCTTTTGGTCTGGCCTGGCCTTTTGTCCTGGCGTTTAATCCTGGCCTTTCCCCTTTAGGCCTGGCCTGGCCTTGCCATGCCTTTTGGTCTGGGCCTTTTGGCCTTACCTGACCTTTTGGCCTGGCCTTTTGGCCTGGCATGGCCTTTTGGCCTGGACTGGACATTTGGCCTGGCCTCAGCTTTTGGCCTGGCCTTTTGGTCTCGTCTGGTCTTTCCTTTAGGCCTGGTCTGGTCTGGCCTTGCCTTTCAGACTGGCCTGGACTTTTGACCTTGCCATTGGCCTGTCCTGGCTTTTTGGCCTGGCCTTTTGGCCTGGGCTGGCCTTTCGTCCTGGTCTGGCCTGTCCTTGCCTTTTGGCCTGGCATTTTGACCTGCCCTGACATTTTGGCCTGGCCTTTTGTACTGGTCTTGCTTTTTGGCCTGAGCTGGCCTTTGGGCCTGATCTGGCCTGGCCTTGCCTTTCAGTCTGGCTTGACCTTTTGGTCTGGCCTTTTGGTCTGGCCTAGACTTTTGTCCTGGCATTTGGCCTGTCCTCACCTTTTGTCCTGCTTTCTGACCTGGCCTGGCCTTTCATCCTGGCCTTTTGCCCTGGCCTGTCCTTTTGGACTAACCTGGACTCACGGTGCCTTTTGGTCTCGGACTTTTGG
>NW_022445776.1:2199-2672 GCF_009761245.1 Sapajus apella | reverse complement strand
TCTCATTACGGCCTTTAGTCTCAGTCATTCTGGAGTATCCAAAGGTAGTTTTTAGAAGAAACGTGTTTCTAATTGGATGAAACTAAACATAGATGCAACTTCCTAAGGTGAATGAACACAAAGCAGCGCAGTTTGAACTAGACGTTTCTCCTGTGTTTTAAACGCAGTCTTACTGCTAGGTCTTAAATACCTGGTTAAGGCTGGAAATATCTGTTTCCAGATTCCCCAATGAAAAGATTTCAGAACCTCTGCACACACACATCAATTTAACTCCATAAGATGATTTTACAGCTTGACAACCATTCTGCTAGATAGCTGCGTTTTTGTTTCAGAGCAAGATGTTTCTGATTACAGCCTTCAGGTTCTTTCACACTGGAATATCAAAACGCTGCTTTTTGAAGAAACGTGTTTCTAACTCAGTGAATCTAAATATAAATGCACCTTCCTAAGGTGAACCAACACAAAGCAGAGCA
>NW_022445776.1:719-2099 GCF_009761245.1 Sapajus apella | reverse complement strand
GCTAGAAATATCTGTTTCCAGATTCCCCAAAGAAAAGATTTCAGAACCTCTGCACACACACATCAATTTAACTCCATAAGATGATTTTACAGCTTGACAACCATTCTGCTAGATAGCTGCGTTTTTGTTTCAGAGCAAGATGTTTCTGATTACAGCCTTCAGGTTCTTTCACACTGGAATATCAAAACGCTGCTTTTTGAAGAAACGTGTTTCTAACTCAGTGAATATAAATATAAATGCACCTTCCTAAGGTGAACCAACACAAAGCAGAGCAGGTTGAAATAGACGTTTCTCCAGTGTTTTAAATGCAGTCTTCCTGGTAGTTCTCATATGGCTGTATATGGCTTTAAATATCTGTTTCCAGATTCACCAACGAAAGGATTTCTGAACTGCTGCAAACACACATCAGTTTAACTCTGTAAGTTGATTGTGCAGCTTGACAACCATTCTGCTAGATAGCTGCGTTTCTGTTTTAGAGCAAGATGTCTCTCATTACGGCCTACAGGCTCTTTCACACTGGAATATCCAGACGCTGCTTTTAGAAGAAACGTGTTTCTAACTCGCTGAATCTAAACATAGATGGAACTTCCTAAGGTCAAACAACACAAAGCAGAGCAGTTTGAAAGAGATTTTTCTCCAGTGCTTTAAACGCAATCTTACTGGTAGTTCTCCTATGCCTGTATATGGCTAGAAATATCTGTTTCCAGATTCACCAACGAAAGGATTTCTGAACTGCTGCAAACACACATCAGTTTAACTCTGTAAGAAGATTGTACAGCTTGATAAGCATTCTGCTAGATAGCTGCGTTTCTGTTTTAGAGCAAGATATTTCTCATTACGAGCTTTATTCTCAGACATTCTGGAATATCCAAACGCAGCTTTTAGAAGAAACGTGTCTCTAACTCGCTGAATCTAAACATAGATGCAACTTCCTAAGATGAAGGAACACAAAGCAGAGTAGTTTGAACTAGACGTTTCTCCTGTGTTTTAAACGCAGTCTTACTGCAAGGTATTAAATGCCGCTGCAAGTGTGGAAATATCTGTTTCCAGATTCCCCAAAGAAAAGATTTCAGAACCTCTGAACACACACATCAATTTCACTCCATAAGATGATTTCACAGCTGGACAACCATTCTGCTAGATAGCTGTGTTTTTGTTTTAGAGCAAGATGTTTCTGATTACGGCCTACAAGCTCTTTCACACAGGAATATCCAAACGTTGCTTTTAGAAGAAACGTGTTTCTAACTCGCTGAATCTAAACATAGATGCAACTTCCTAAGATGAACGTACACAAAGCAGAGAATTTTGAACTAGACGTTTCTCCTGGGTTTTAAACGCAGTCTTACAGGTAGTTCTCAAATGCCTGTATATGGCTGGAAA
>NW_022445776.1:0-619 GCF_009761245.1 Sapajus apella | reverse complement strand
CGCTGAATCTAAACATAGATGCAACTTCCTAAGGTGAGCGAACACAATCCAGAGTAGTTGAAACTAGACGTTTCTTCCTGTGTTTTAAACGCAGTCTTACTGCAAAGTCAAAAATGCCGGGGCAAGGCTGGAAATATCTGTTTCCACATTCCCCAAAGAAAAGATTTCAGAACCTCTGCACACGCACATCAATTTAACTCCATAAGATGATTTTACAACTTGACAACCATTCTGCCTGATAGCTGCGTTTTTGTTTTAGAGCAAGATATTTCTCAATACAGCTTTTAGCATCAGTCACTCTGGAATATCCAAACGCAGATTTTGGAGGAAACGTTTTCCTAATTCGCTGAATCTAAACATAGATGCAACTTCCTAAGGTGAACGAACACAAAGCAGAGCAGGTTGAAATAGAGGTTTCTCCAGTGTTTTAAATGCAGTCTTACTGGTAGTTCTCATATGGCTGTATATGGCTGGAAATATCTGTTTCCAGATTCACCAAGGAAAGGATTTCTGAAATGCTGCAAACACACATCAGTTTAACTCTGTAAGTTGATTGTGCAGCCTGACAACCGTTCTGCTAGATAGCTTCGTTTTTCTTTTGAGGCAAGATATTTCTCAT
>NW_022445775.1:0-2672 GCF_009761245.1 Sapajus apella | reverse complement strand
CTTCACAAACATTTTGTAATTTTCTATGTTGATGTTTTGTGCATATTGTGTTTTTATTACTAGTTTAAGAGTAGCTTTTAAAAAAATCACTTTTTTTTTTTTTTTGACAGAGTCTCACTTTGTCACCCAGACTGGAGTGTGGCGGGTGCAATCTTGGCTCACTGCAACCTATGGCTCCCAGGTATATCCAATTCTCATGTCTCAGTCTCCGAGTAGCGGGGATTACAGGCATGCACCAACATGCCTGGCTAATTTGTGTATTTTTAGTGAAGACAGTGTTTTGCCATTTTGGCCAGGCTGCTCTTGAACCCCTGGCCTCAAATGATCTGCCCTCCTCGGCTCCCCAGAGTTCCGGGATTATAGGCATGAGTCACTGCTCTCAGCCTAATCACATTTCTTAATTTGTCACTGAATGCAGGAACACCACTTGAATTTATATTAAGCAATGTTTGTTTTTTAAAAAAGTCTCTATGATATGTTTAGTTAAAACAAAACATCAGAATGCATCCTACAAAATAAGTATATTGCTTGATAAAACTCAAACAAGAGTTACAACATAAAATGTAAAATTCATTAATTTGAATTTCAGGCCTTTGAAGACACTGTTCTAAGTTTGAAACTGTTCCATTACTTTAGATTCTTTTTATTAGTGAGAATATAGAGATATACCGTTACTGTCTTCAGATTTCTAAAACAATCATCATTTCCCTCCATCTTTAATAATTCAGTTAGTTATAGAATTACAGATTACTATAGTAGCCTGAAGATTTTACTCTTGTTGCTGATGAGAAGTTTGATTAGATACCATTGACTTCCCTCTGTAGATACTGTCTATTACTTCAGGGAGCATCTTAAAGTTTTCCCTTTTTCATTTTGCTCTGCAGGTTTGCTGTGGTAGCTGAGTTAATTTTATTATTATCAACACTTACAGCTAATTTCCCATCTAGAGACATTTCTTTCTTCATTTCTAGTAAACTCTGTGTCATTATCAATTTGAGTGTTACTTTTCTACCGTCTTTCTCTTCTTGGCCATTTGTCAACATTTATTAGTTAAAACCCTGTTAAGTCTATTCATTTATCCTCCAAGTTTCACAAGTGTTCTCATATTTTTTATATCTTACTGTCTGTAACTTATTAATTTCTTATTAATGAATTAGCATTATATTTATGCATTCTCACATTCATTAAAGATTTCTCTGTAATTTTAATTATATTGACCATATTTGTCATTTCCAAGATATTTAATTGTTTCAATTTTAATATTTTTTTCTCTGACATATGTAATTTTGGCTCCTTGGATGTCCCTATTTCTTTTTCTTTTCAATTTTATTCCCCCTTTGGCTCTTTGATAAACCCCCAGTAAATATCATTCAAATTCTTCTTTCGTTTTCAATTTCGTTCATCTTCTTCTTGGTGGGGATTTTTAAGTTGCCTTTTTAAGAATCCATGTTTTGTGGAAATTGAATTTTCACATTTTAAGGGGTTATTTTTTAACTCCTTTTTTGGAACTCACTTCTCTCTGCTGTATATGACTGTCTCATTAAATCATCTTGGCACCCTTCTTTAACAAATCTTTTTAAACAAGTTGTTTTAGAAAAACTGGATGTCTATCTTTAAAAATTAATTTGGACCCCTACTCTATACTATATACCAAAATTAACTCAAAATGGATCAAAGACCTAAACACAAGAGATAAAACTATAAAACTCCTAGAAGAACACACAGGCATAAATCTTAATAACCTTTCTTGACATTTGCTAAGAGAGCAGATTGTAAGTGGTCTTACCACAAAAATTGTAATTGTGTCAGGATAGGAATACATAAAGTAGCTTCCCTGTAGTATTCTGTTTACTGTGTACATGTATATCAAAACTCAGGTCACACACCTTAAATACATGCAATTTTAATACAAAATAAAAAATTTAAAGAAAAATACAAAATGAAGAGTTCTGATGGTAAATGTAGTGCCTGCTGTCTATAAAAATAGACATTTTTGCAGAGAAGACATACAAACAGCCAATGGGTATATGAAAGGGTGCTCAATGTCACTAATCATCAGGAAAATGCAGATGAATATCACAATGAGATATCACCTGTTAGGAAGGTTATTATCAAGTAAAAAGCCAAATGGGAACAAGTTGTATTAGTCCATTTTCATGCTGCTGATAAAGAGATACCTGAGACTGGGCAATTTACAAAAGAAAGAGGTTTAATGGACTCACAGTTTTCTACATTGCTGGGGAGGCCTCACAATCATGGCAGAAGGTGAAAGGCACATCTCACATGACAGCAGACAAGAGAAGAGAGAGCTTGTGCAGGGAAACTTGCTTTTTAAAACCATCAGATTTCATGACACTTATTCACTGTCATGACAACAGTGTGGGAAAAACCTGCCCCCATGATTCAATTATCTCCCACTGGGTCCCTCCCACCATACATGGGAATTATGGGAGTTACAAGATGAGATTTGGATGAGGACACAGAGCCAAATCATATCACAGGTGTTGGCAAGAACATTGAGAAATTAAAACCATTTTTACTGTGTTGTGGGAATGTAGAGAATGATGCAGCCACGATGGAAAACAGTATAGAGGCTCCTCCAAAAATTAAAAAAAGAACTACCTTGTGATCTAGCAATCCTACTTCTGGGTGTATACATCCAAGGGAATTGA
>NW_022445774.1:0-2672 GCF_009761245.1 Sapajus apella | reverse complement strand
CTCCCACCTCTGCTACTTAGTAGGTTACTTAGTAGTAGTTAGTAGGGTCTTCCCCACTCTGCACTGTAAGTCGGATGGTCAAAAACCGGGAAGCACAAGGCCCCCACGAAGGACCCCACGCTAAGACAGTCCGTGGAGCGGGGACACAGGTCCAGCCTCCCATCCCTCCGGCTCCTCCTGACGTGGGCTCCCAGCTCACCTGGACCAGCCACTCATGGGGCCGCTTCCCCTCTGGCCCAGCGAGACCCACGTCCTTCCACGCATCTGGGTTGAATGTTCTCGGGAACAGCGGATGGGAAAAGAGGTCTGGGGAAGGGGCAGGTGTGGACCGACTCACCTGTCAGGTGCTCAAAGTTCCCTTTGCCAAAGACGAGCTTCTTGTCTGGACTTTTGGTGGACACGACCATCGTCTGCACCACGGACCACCCGTCCAGCGTGTGCACCAGTGCTGTGGCCTCTGCTACCTGCCACTCAGCTGCGAGGACACAAGGGCCACCGTGAGGGACGCTTCCTTTTGGGGTAGGCCTAGGGCCCCGTCCACACCTGCCCGGCGTGGCTTCCTCCTGGCCTTGACCATGGGGCCTCTAAGTAGGAATCTTGGCCAGGGAAGGACGCTGGAGCCACCACGGGATATGAGGGCTCCCCACCCTGCCTTACATAAGATTTGGGGTCCAGGCGGACGCAGCAGGGAACTGGGGAGCTAGGGGTGCTCAGGGATGGCTTGGAAACCAGGGGCAGGGTTGGGGGGAAAGGCAGGAGGTCTGGGTGCTGTTCTGAGCAGTTTGGGGCTTCCGCTGTCCCAAGAGTTGCCCATTTTGGAAAACACCCTTGAATGAGATCTGCTCATCGGCTACAGGGGCCTCCAGGGAAGATGCCAACATTCTTGAGACTCTGGCACCTGCAGTGACTTAGGGATTTGGATTCCGTCCTGGGGGACTGGACAGCCTGCTGGATGGTCTGCTGGATGCCCTCCCTTCCTTGAGCCCCAAAACACCGTGCCTACCTCGAACCCGGGGCAAGAGAAACGGGGTCTCATCACCAAGACCGCGCCCATCACACCCCAGGGGCTTCTCCCCATAAGCTCCGCCCCAGCCCTTTTAACCCATAGGCTCCTCCCCCCGAAGCCCCGCCCACGCACTTCTACCTATGAGAGCCTCCCCATAAGCCCCGCCCTTTCACCATGAGCTCCTCCCCCGAAGCCCCGCCCATGCACCTCCACCTATGAAATCCTCCCCTCAGAGCCCCGCCCCATCCATGAGAGCTTTCCCTCAGAGCCCCGCCCCTTCAGAGCCACGCCTTGCATCTCCACCCATCAGAGCCTCGCCTCCTGAAGCCCCGCCCCCCCATACCCTCTTGCATCTTCCCCTCAGAGGCCCCGCCCCTGCGTCTCCACCTATGCGACCGTCCCCTCAGCGCCCCGCCCCTGCACCAATCAGCTTGTCCCCCATAGCCCCGCCCCTGAATCTCCACCTATGAGATCGTCCCCTCAGCGCCCCGCCCCTGCGCCCCCACCAATGAGCTTGTACCCAGAGCCCCGCCCCTGAATCTCCACCTATGAGATTGTCCCCTCAGCGCCCCGCCCCTGAGCCTCCACCAACGAGACCCTCCCCGCAGCGGCCCGCCCGCAGATCGCCAGCTCCAGTTTCTCCCCTGCAATCCCCGGCGCGGTCACCTCGCGTCATCTGCGGCTTCCTCGGGCCCCACTTGACATCGGGGTGGACCAGACACACGCGCTGGGTCCCCGCCGGCAGCAGAGGCTCCCTCTGCAGCAGCTCCTCCTCTGCGTCCTCGTCCGAGTCTTCCGGCTCCTCCTCGTCGTCTCCCGCACAGCTTCGGCCGCCGTCCGCCCGCAGGCCCCGCCCTCGGCCCCATGGCCCCTCCAGATTCCCGGGGCCCCCGCGGCCGACAGCGGCGAGACCGCGCGCGGGGAATGATGGCGCGGGTGCCCTCGGTGCCGGGCGGCTGCAGCACAAGGGGAAAAGCCTGAACCGCGGGCGTACGGCGGCCCGCAGGGCCCACATGGCGCGTCGAGCGGCTGCGCGATGGGGCGGGGCTGCCCGCGGGCCGCTCCTCGTCACGTGCTCGTGATTGGCGTGCGGCCGGGACAGTCTCCCCAGCGCCACGCCCCGGCACGGGCCGTGCTTCTCATTGGTGGTTCCGTATCACGTGCTGGTGATTGGCGTGACGACGGGGCGGCTCCCCAGCGCCACGCCCCGGCACGGGGAGTGCTGCTTATTGGTCGTCCCACATCACGTGCTGGTGATTGGCGCGTGCCGCGGTCAGGGGAGGCGGGGCCGAGCAGCTTTTTGATTGGCGTGCGGCCGGGGCGGGCTCGCCAGCGCCATGGCCCGGCACGGGGCGTGCTCCTCATTGGTCGTCTCGCATCACGTGCTGGTGATTGGCGTGTGCCACGGGCGAGGGGCGGGGCCGAGCCGCTTTTTGTTCCGCGTGGGCCGCTCCCGCCAGACCGAGCGCCAGCTGCAGTCGCCGCCTCGGTGGGCGCCGGACCCCGAGTCTCGCCGGCGCTGCTGTCACCCACCGAGCCCTCGCTCCCGTCCCGCGCGGGGTGGGGGTCCAGGTGCCATTGCACGGTCCCCACCGCCGCTCAGGGGTTCCCGCGTCTGCCTTGGGGGCTCGAGTCCCGCCCTGGGGGTCCCGGACGCCGTTCAGGG
>NW_022445773.1:0-2673 GCF_009761245.1 Sapajus apella | reverse complement strand
TGGGAGCTGAGCCAGCTGACCCACGGCATCACTGAGCTGGGCCCCTACACCCTGGACAGGGACAGCCTCTTTGTCAATGGTGAGCAGCTGTGATGTGGTTGGAGTCTCTTCCTCCTCGCTGAGCAGCCTCTCCTCTCTGTCTTGAGGTCACACTCCCTGCCTGGCCATTGAAGGCTTGGCCACATTGTCTGCATTTGACGATTGATCTGAACTTCATGGTTTCTTCTTCATTTTGCACTGACGACCTTCATCCTCAGGACCTTCTTCCCTGATCTGAGGGTTCTGAAAGAGAATCTCCAAAGCCTGTGTTCCCTGAAACTCCTTCAGTTGCACCAGGGTAGCCCTGACCCCTTATTGGTCCCTTACCTCTCCTTTAATCCTCACCCACTCTCTTCCTTCCCTCTCTATGCAGGTTTCACCCATCGGAGCTCTGTGCCCACCACCAGCAGTGAGTATTCCACTGATGTTCCAGTGGCCCCAACCCTACGCCAATCCTGGCAGGAGCTGATTCCTTATCCTATTCCCCTATGTCCTCTTCATGAGCAAAGGAGCTAGGAGAGCACAAGTTATTCCCTTTCCCCTCTGGCCCAAGTCTCTTCAGAGAGAAACCCAGCTCAAGCCCCACATCCAGCAAGATCCATAAATTCTCCTACCTGCTGGCATTTCTGCCATGAGAGGGTTTGCTGTTTTCACTAATGAGGTCCTCTTCTCAGCTCCTGGGATGTCCACAGTAGACCTCAGAACATCCAGGACTCCAGCTTCTATATCTGTTCCCTCAGGTAAGTACCAGTCAATCACATCTCGTTTAGAGCATACCTGATGAATGTCAACATCTCTGCCATTTTCACTCAAATAAAGATGAAATGTCCTAAGTGAATCTAGTGAGGATGAGTCAACCAATAAATTTTATTTAGCACCTAGTTTCTGCAGGGTTCTGGGAATAAGGCAGGGAACACAAAAGAGATAAAAATCTCTGTCTTCAGAGAGCTTATTTTATTGTGAGTGTGATGGGATTGTTGGTGGTGAGGTTGCTGGAGATAATGATAATAATGATGGTGATGAAGATGATAATTATGAAGATGGTGGTGATGGTGATTATGGGAAGAATGATACTGGTGTGGTGATGGTGGTTGTGGTAGTGATTGACAGTAGTGATGGTGATGCTGACAATGATGGTGATGGTGTTATAATGTTAATGATGACATGATAATGATGTTGGTGACTATAGTGCTGGTGGCGATGATGTAGATGTTGCTTGTTTTGGTGATGGTGATGATGATGATGGTGGGGATGATAGGGATTAAGATGGTTATGGTTTTGGTGCCGATGCTGGTGGTGATGACAATAATAGTGAGGGTGACAGTGTTGGCGATATTGATAAGGACAAAGGCAGTAGATAAAACTTAGTATTACAGAACACTGAATATGCACCAAGACTTATGCTCAGCATCCAATGACTATTATTTAGTAGGATCTGTTAGAAACGTCTATCATTATAGTTGAGGGAAACATGGAAACATTTTATTTTATTCTCTTTTTAAATCCTGTTGCATATGTTTGGAACTAAGTCTTTCGGAAACTTATAATGTTCCCTATTTTTGAACAGATTATTTTCCACCCCCCACTACAGGTGCCGGCCCTCTCCTGGTGCCGTTCACTCTCAACTTCACCATCACCAACCTCCGGTATGAGGAGAACATGCAGCACCCTGGCTCCAGGAAGTTCAACACCACAGAGAGGGTCCTTCAGGGCTTGGTAAGAGCCTTGCCTGTCTCACTCTGTCCAGTTCACCTTGTCTCGTCCCACCTATCTCACTCATAACAGGGCATGAAACAAGATCTCACCCACCTCCCCTCAGTCCCAGAGACCCAAGGCTGCCTCCACTGATGACACGCCCACCCGCTGGTGCCAGCCTCAGTGACTAGTCCCCTGCCCCTACCCCCTCAGCCATCCTACTCACCTCCCTCTCCTTCCCCCACAGCTCAGGCCCCTGTTCAAGAGCACCAGTGTTGGCACTCTGTACTCTGGCTGCAGACTGATCTTACTCAGGTGAGAGCTTAGAATAGCCAGCCTGGCTGCCCCAATTGTTCCCAGTCTCTATGAGTTTGGACTTCTTTTTTCCTGCCCTCTCTGTGTTTATTCTGCAGCCCCACCCAAGTCGACTGAGAGTTTCCACAGGGTCTGTCAGAAAGATTGGACTTCTGCCCTGGCCATCCCTCTGAATTCCCTCTTTTCTCCCTGACTCTCCCAAGGCTTTAGGTGTTAAATTCTCTAACTAGGATTTCTCTCAAGACAAACATGCCTCATTCACTTGTTTAATTCCCAATTCCAGCTGTTCACCTGTCTCAAGTCTAAGCTCTCTTGTCCCCATGCCATGAGAATGCAAGAGCCATACTGCATTGTTAGAAAAATTCTTGTATCCACAACTATGCTCACCATCCCAAGCTGGACAGTAGTCAGTGCACTCAGAGAGTCTAAGTGTGGCTTCTCATCTGTGTATCAGGCCTCTCATTTCCTCTGGCCCCTTCCTGTCTTTCACCCAGCAATCTTGGGAGTCCTCCTTTATTGTTATTCTCCTCACCTGCCTTTTCCAGGCCTGAGAAGGATGGGGAAGCCACTGGAGTGGATGCCATCTGCACCCACCGCCCTGACTCCAAAAGCCCTGGCCTGGAC
>NW_022445772.1:0-2673 GCF_009761245.1 Sapajus apella | reverse complement strand
TCGTTCACCTTCGGAAGTTGCATCTATGTTTAGATTCTGCTAGTTAGAAACACGTTTCTGCAAAAAGCTGCGTTTGGATATTCCTGAGTGAATGGTAGTATAGGGTATAATGAGAAATATCTGTCTCTAATACAAAAACGGAACTATGTAGCAGAATGATTGTCAAGGTGTATATTAAACTTACAGAGTTAAACAGTTGTGTGAATGTAGCAGTTCACTAACGCTTTCTTTGGAGAATCTGGAAAGAGATAGTTCCAGCCATATACAGAATCTTAATAATTAGATTTAAGATCGCATCTAAATCATAGGAGAAACGTCTCTTTCAAACTGCTCCACTGTGTGTTCGTTCAACTTCGGAAGTTGCATCTATGTTTAGATCCTGCAAGTTAGAAACTCGTTTCTCGAAAAAGCTGCGTTTAGATATTCCTGAGTGAATGGGGGTATAGGGTTTAATGAGAAATATCTGACTCTAAAACAAAAACGGTGCTATGTAGCAGAATGATTGTCAAAGTGTATATTAAACTTACAGAGTTAAATAATTTTGTGAATGTAGCAGTTCACTAACCCTTTCTTTGGAGAATCTGGAAAGAGATATTTCCAGCCATATACAGACTCTTCAGAATTAGCTATAGGATCGCATCTAAATATACGAGAAAAGTCTCTTTCAAACTGCTCCCTGTGGGCTCGTTCACCTTCGGAAGTTGCATCTATGTTTAGATTCTGTGAGTTAGAAACACCTTTCTCCAAAAACTGCGTTTGGATATTATTGAGTGAATGGGAGTATATGGTTTAATGAGAAATATCTGGCTCTAAAACAAAAACGGAGTTATGTAGCAGAATGATTTTCAAGGTGTATATTAAACTTACAGAGTTCAACAATTCTGTGAATGTAGCAGTTCACTAACCCTTTCTTTGGAGAATCTGGAAAGAGATACTTCCAGCCATATACAGACGTAAGAATTAGCTTTAAGTTCGCATCTAAATCATACGAGAAACGTCTCTTTCAAACTGCTCCACTGTGTGTTCGTTCACCTTGGGAAGTTGCATCTGTGTTTAGATCCTGCGAGTTAGAAACACGTTTCTCGAAAAAGCTGGGTTTGGATATTCCTGACTGAATGGGAGTATAGGGTTTAATGAGATATATCTGGCTCTAAAACAAAAACGGAACTATGTATCAGAATGATTGTCAAGGTGTATATTAAACTTACAGAGTTAACCAATTGTGTGAATATAGCAGTTCACTAACGGTTTCTTTTGAGAATCTGGAAAGTGATATTTCCAGCCATATACCGACTCTTAATAATTAGCTTTAAGATCACATCTAAATCATACGAGAAACGTCTCTTTCAAACTGCTCCACTGTGTGTTCGTTCAACTTCGGAAGTTGCATCTATGTTTAGATTCTGCTAGTTAGAAACACGTTTCTCCAAAAAGCTGCGTTTGGATATTCCTTAGTGAATGGGAGTATAGGGTATAATGAGAAATATCTCTCTCTAAAACAAAAACGTAGCTATGTAGCAGAATGATTGTCAAGGTGCATATTAAACTTACAGAGTTAAACAATTGTGTGAATGTAGCAGTTCACTAACCCTTTTTTGGAGAATCTGGAAAGAGGTAATTCCAGCAATATAGACAATCTTAAGCATTAGCTTTAAGATCGCAACTTAATCGTACGAGAAACGTCTCTTTCAAATTGCTCCACTGTGTGTTCGTTGACCTTCGGAAGTTGCATCTATGTTTACATTCTGCGAGAAAAAAACACGTATCTCCAAAAAGCTGCGTATAGATATTCCTGAGTGAATGGGAGTATAGGTTTTAATGAAAAATATCTGGCTCTAAAACAGAAACGGAGCTATGTAGCAGAATCATTGTCAAGGTGTATATTAAACTTACAGAGTTAACCAGTTGTGTGAATGTAGCAGTTCACTAACCCTTTCTTTGGAGAATCTGGAAAGGTATATTTCCAGCCATATACAGACTCTTAATAATTAGCTTTAAGATCGCATCTAAATCATACAAGAAACGTCTCTTTCAAACTGCTCCACTGTGTGTTCCTTCACCTTCGGAAGTTGCATCTATGTGTACATTCTGCGAGTTAGAAACACGTTTCTCCAAAAATCTGCGTTTGGACATTCTTGAGTGAACGGGAGTATAGGGTTTAATGAGAAATATCTGGCTCTAAAACAAAAACGGTGCTATGTAGCAGAATGAATGTCAAGCTGTATATTAAACTTACAGACTTAAATAATTGTGTGAATGTAGCAGTTCACTAACCGTTTCTTTGAGGAATCTGGAAAGAGATATTTCCAGCCATATAGAGACACTTAAGAATTAGCTTTAAGACCGCAACTTAATCATACGAGAAACGTCGCTTTCAAACTGCTCCACTGTGTGTTCATTCACCTTCGGAGGTTGCATCTATGTTTACATTCTGCGAGTTAGAAAGAAGTTTATCCAAAAAGCTGCGTATAGATATTCCTGAGTGAATGGGAGTATAGGTTTTAATGAGAAATATCTGGCTCTAAAACAGAAACGGAGCTATGTAGCAGAATGATTGTCAACGTGTATATTAAACTTACAGAGGTAACCAATTATGTGAATGTAGCAGTTCATCAACCGTTTGTTTGGAGAATCTGGAAAGAGATATTTCCAGCTATATACAGACTCTTCAGA
>NW_022445771.1:0-2673 GCF_009761245.1 Sapajus apella | reverse complement strand
ATACAACTAACAAGGAATGTAAAGGACCTCTTCAAGGAGAACTACAAGCCACTGCTCAACGAAATAAGAGAGGACACAAACAGACGGAGAAACATTCCATGTTCATGGTTAGGAAGATTCAATATCATGAAAATGGCCATACTGCCCAAAGTAATTTACAGATTCAATGCTATCCCCATCAAGCTACCAATGACCTTCTTCTCAGAACTGGAAAAAACCACCTTAAACTTCAAATGGAACCAAAAGAGAGCCCGCATAGCCAAGTCAATCCTAAGCAAAAAGAACAAAGCAGGGGGCATCACACTACCAGACTCAAACTATACTACAAGGCTACAGTAATCAAAACAGCATGGTACTGGTATCAAAACAGAGATATCAACCAATGGAACAGAACAGAGGTTTCGGAGGCAACACAACATATCTACAACCATCTGATCTTTGACAAACCAGACGAAAACAAGCAATGGGGAAAGGATTCCCTGTTCAATAAATGGTGTTGGGAAAGCTGGCTAGCCATGTACAGAAAGCAGAAACTGGACCCCTTCCTGACACCTTACACTAAAATTAACTCCAGATGGATTAAAGACTTAAACGTAAGACCTAACACCATAAAAACCCTAGAAGAAAATCTAGGCAAAACCATTCAGGACGTAGGTGTAGGCAAAGACTTCATGACCAAAACGCCAAACGCATTGACAACAAAAGCCAAAATAGACAAATGGGACCTAATCAAACTCCACAGCTTCTGCACAGCAAAAGAAACAATCATTAGAGTGAATCGGCAACGAACAGATTGGGAAAAAATTTTTGCAGTTTACCCATCTGACAAAGGGCTGATATCCATAATTTACAAAGAACGAAAGCAGATTTACAAGAAAAAAACTAACAAGCCCATTCAAAAGTGGGCAAAGGATATGAACAGACACTTCTCAAAAGAAGACATACGTGAGACCAACAAACATATGAAAAAATGCTCATCATCACTGGTCATCAGAGAAATGCAAATCAAAACTACACTGATATACCATCTCACGCCGGTTAGAATGGCGATCATTAAAAAATCGAGACAACAGATGCTGGAGAAGATGTGGAGAAATAGGAACACTTTTGCACTGTTGGTGGGAGTGTAAATTAGTGCAACCATTGTGTAAGACAGTGTGGCGATTCCTCAAGGACCTAGAAATAGAATTTCCATTTGACCCAGCAATCCCATTACTGGGTATATATCCAAAGGATTACAAATCGCTCTACTATAAGGACACGTGTACACGAATGTTCATTGCAGCACTGTTTACAATAGCAAAGACCTGGAACCAACCCAAATGCCCATCGACGATAGACTGGATAGGGAAAATGTGGCACATATACACCATGGAATATTATGCAGCCATCAAAAATGATGAGTTTGGGTCCTTTGTAGGGACATGGATGAACCTGGAAACCATCATTCTCAGCAAACTGACAGAAGAGCAGAAGATCATACACCGCATGTTCTCACTCATAGGCGGGTGTTGAACAATGAGAACACATGGACACAGGGAGGGGAGCACTACACACTGGGGTCAGTTGGGGGGAAATAGGGGAGGGACGGTGGGGGGTGGGAAGCTGGGGAGAGATAGCAAGGGGAGAAATGCCAGATGTAGGTGATGGGGAGGAAGGCAGCAAATCACACTGCCACGTGTGCTCCTATGCAACAATTTTGCATGTTCTTCACATGTACCCCAAAATGTAAAATGCAATAAAATAAATAAATGGGAATAAAAAAATATCAAAACCCCCCAAAAAAAATCTAAATATCTACATACAAACATATAGATTAATCCATACATCCATAGATATCAATATCTATTTTTGTCTAGTCTGCTTTGTTTGAGATTCAGCTCTGTTTTTGCAACTATCAGTATTCCAATCTTTGTATAGCTGAGTAGCAATCATTGCATAAACATAAAACCATTTGCTTATCTATTCTTTTATCATGAGAATTTTGTGCAGTATTAATCTTCATATAAAAAATTGCTATGAACATCATATGAATCAATGAACATTTTATTTTATTCCTCTTGGAAATGGAAGTGTTATAACATTTTACCCTTCACACAGCGCTGTGAGTTCAGTTGCTCAACGTCCTTGACAGCACTAGGTATTGCCCGTCTTTCTCCTTTTAGTCATTCTAGTAGGTGTGATGTGGCAGCCCAAGATGGTTTAATTTTCACTTATTTGATTAAAAATTATATTAGTGCCTTTTCATGTGCTTACAATTTGTACATCATCTTTAGTGGCGTGCCTGGAGGGCTTGATCAGAACACTTGCCCATTTTTAATGGGCTGATTTGTCTTTTTAGCAATGACTTTTATTATTCTTGATACATTTTGTCCATGAGCAGAACTAGGAAATACATGTTTGTATCCTAACATGCATTTTAAGTCCTATATTAAACTATATACAGTAATACATATGTAACTAAATATACATATACCTATACATTATATATATCAAACACATATTGATCAATGCATATATTGATTTATTATTTTGAAGTAATCCTACATTCCTGAACTCAATCTATGTGGTCAAGATGTGTTATACTTTCATCTATTGTTGAATGAGATCTGACAATATTTCATAAAAAATTTTAGCATTCATGCTCATAACTGTTATAGGCCCATAATTTTA
>NW_022445770.1:0-2674 GCF_009761245.1 Sapajus apella | reverse complement strand
TTTGCCTCACGTCCACTTGGAGAATTAATTGGATTCATTGGAGTATGGTGATTAAAAATCTAGACTCTAAAATCAGACTCCTTGGGTTGAAATTGTGGCTCTGTTTTTTTACTATTTGTGTGATCTTCTCTGCAAATTATTAAGTCCTACATATCCTGGTTTTCTTACTGTAAAGTGGGGTAATATTACCTTTGACAAATTGCATAAAACAATGCCACTCATCCTCCCTCACTTGTGTATGTGTGTTCAATTAATGTTGCCTTTTTTTTGAGACAGTTTTGCTTTTGTTGCAATGGCACAATCTAGGCTTACTGCAACCTCCACCTCCCGGGTTCTAGCGATTCTCCTGCCTCAGCCTCATGAGTAGCTGGGATTACAGGCACCTATCACCATGCCCAGCTAATTTTTTGTATTTTTAGTAAGGACAGGGTTTTATCATGTTCACTAGGCTAGTCTCAAACTCCTGACTTCAGGTGTTCCACCCACCTCGGCCTCCCAAATTTCTGGGATTACAGGCATGAGCCATAGTGCCGAGCCTAATGTTGGCAATTACCTTTGTGTACACCCATTTTCATCTACTTCCATCTTTTCATTGTTGAGAAAGTGTCCTTTCAAATCTGTATCTTATTCCTATGCTGTTGACAACATTGTGGATGTTTCTTTATCTCTATCTCTGTACAGTAACTCTTCTACTACAAAAATACTCATTTCTTCTACATACCAAAAAATATAGCTATAAAGAAATTTCTCTCTTTCCTGGATCCCATTGTCCTCTCCACCTTTCCTTTTGTCACCAAGTTTTTTGAACAAGTAATCTATACCCACGGACTCTTTTCACTCCTTAAATCATTGCAATCTTTCCTGAATTTCCTCGTTGCTCTGAAAACAGACCCAGAAGACTCTGGTTGACAAAGACAGTGACCTCATTTCTGTTGAAATTGTTGACTACTGTCTACTTTTGAAAACATATTTCTCTTTGCAATCCTCTGACACAGTTTCATCTGGTTCTCCTCCTAGTTCTCAGATTACCCTTGTATAAATGTCTTTGCCAATCTCTATTGACAAGGCTGCTTTTCTTCCCTAAGAAGTGGCAGTATTGTATGACTGTATTCTATTTGCCAAAAATAAATTGTGATGATTGTGCATTTGTTTTTGTCACATTGATATTTTAATATGAATAACATGTTTTGGAAAAACTAGAGAGTTAAAATGTTGTTTCCAGCATCTCTATTGTTTATTATAGTATTTGGCACATAGTAGGCGCACAATAAATATTTGATACATAGTTTGATTTTATTTATTTATTTTTTTTTACTGTGGTCTTTCACATTTTAAAATATTTTTTTTTTTTTTTTTGAGACGGAGTTTCACTCATGTTACCCAGGCTAGAGTGCAATGGCGCAATCTCGGCTCACCGCAACCTCCGCCTCCTGGGTTCAGGCAATTCTCCTGCCTCAGCCTCCTGAGTAGCTGGGATTACAGGCACGCACCACCATGCCCAGCTAATGTTTTTTTTTGTATTTTTAGTAGAGACGGGGTTTCACCATGTTGACCAGGATGGTCTCGATCTCTTGACCTTGTGATCCACCCGCCTCGGCCTCCCAAAGTGCTGGGATTACAGGCTTGAGCCACCGCACCCGGCCTCTTAAAATCTTTTTAAGCAAAAAGAAATGTTCTATAATACAAGGGAGAAGGTCATTTATTGATGAATATCTGGAACTGTAAGTTAAATAAATAGAAATCTATCTATAGATTTTAAACAGTGTTAGCTAGAAATATATTTAAGAATCCAAATTTCATATACATAAGACTAAATTTCTCCTGTTCTTAATCTGAAATGACAGTGTCTACTTAAATTCAAAAATTCAAACTTGTAATGAAACCAGATTTATTTTATAAAAGGAAATTATCAAAATGCCTACCTTTATGATTGCATGCCTTGCAGTCTTATGGGAGAATCTGTTGGAAGACTATAAAGAATCATTAATGTGATGATATTTGTCTTTAAAAGTATTCTAAAGCATGGGGTTTAAATTTATGAATCAACGGTGAGATTTTAACAGCAGGATTATCCAAGAAATGTCTCTTATTTTTAAAGCATGTGATTTTGAAAACTATGGATTGAACGTATTTTTTCTTGTATTAATAAGAAAAATATGCATTATTATCTTATTTATCTTACCCAGGGCATATTTATTACATATTAATTACCTGCTGTAGGAAGCAAACTGTATTCCTACACTTTTACCTGACATAAATTAGCTATAGCTATAGTAGATCAAGAAAAATTTCTATACTTGTGAACTGTGGAATAACTCCTACCCAGGAATTTTCCAATAACACTGGCTATTGTTTATGTGAAAATAAGTCCTTAGTTTTAAGTTTAATAGAGTTTTCTTATCAAAAACCTTTTAAATGTATTGTATTAATTCTAAATTTCCTCACAACATTTTTCACAGCTTGATCAAATGTACTTTATGGAGGCAATGCTTATTTTTAATTTTTACTCGCATTTTAGTTGAATTATTCACTTATTCTTTTTGGCATAAATTAACTTAAAATGCATGTGTGGCAAATGGGTACAACTTTATTTATTAGCACTCTACTATTCTAAGTGTGCTGGTTAATTTTGTATGTCAACTTGACTAGTCTTTAGTCAGTTATCCAATAAAAC
>NW_022445769.1:0-2674 GCF_009761245.1 Sapajus apella | reverse complement strand
TCATGGTCACCACCCAGCAAGCTACAACCGCAACAGCAAATACAAATTGTTTTTTTTTTTTTTTAAACTAAACTGTCATTGTTAATTTTTAAATCTTCTTATAATTTGAAAATGCAGCTGACACTTGTATGGCTTATGAAGTTTACAATAGTCTTACATTACATGAAGTGTTCAAAGTACAGTATATTTTAAATTAAAAACAGTAAACTGTATATATTTGTTATACATATTTAGGGCTCAAGACTCACAAGTAATGCTGTCTATGATTTAAGCCAAACTCAAAGTTTGGTTTTCCATCTGTTACATACACAGAACAGTGTATTGTGCTGAAACATTTGTTCTTTAAAGTGGCAGCCACAGCTTTTGTCTCTCTGGACATATTTTGGACTTTGTATATTAAATGTAACATTTAAAAAATTCTCCATTTTGTTTTAGAAAATCTAACATTGCTGTACACAGAAAAACTTCACAAATTACTGTAGTGTTCAGCAAACTATGTATATAATGTGAACTAACATCTTTATATTTGCTATCTACATCTTTTTGTAGAAAAGATTGATTTCTTAAAAAACGTCTTCACAAATTCAGGCTTATTTTACAAAAATGGTAAAATACTAAAGAAATGGGTGGTTTGGCATACCATATGAATACTGGCATTCAACTAAGTTACAGATATTTTAATCAAAAGTATTTAGAAAGTAGATTTAAATAATTATTTTTTAACACAGTGACATTCACAAACATTTAAAAAGTCAAATCTATTAACAGGTTTGACTTAGTTTATAAATATGTAAGATCAAAACTTTGTTAAAAATAAATATTTTAAATCAGTAATTCGGTGTTTTTTGTTTGTTTTGAGATGAAGTTTTGCTCTGTCATCAGGCTGGAGTGCAGTGGCATGATCTTGTCTCACTATAACCTCTGCCTCCCGGGTTTAAGCGACTCTCCTGCCTCACCCTCCTGGGTAACTGGGACTACAGGTGCTTGGCACCATGACTGGCTAATTTTTCTATTTTTAGTAAAGACGGGGTTTCACCACATTGGCCACGCTAGTCTCGAACTCCTGACCTCATGGTCCACCCATCTCAGCCTCCCAAAGTGCTGAGATTACAGGTATGAGCCACCATGCTTTGCCAATTTTGTTTCTAAATACCCAGAAGTCCTGTTTTAATCAGATTAAGTTTGGAGAAAGTTAACTAATTTTATTTAATTTGCTGTACAATGTATTTAAAATTTTCTAATTTAATCTCCTATTGATAAATGATGACTAAACAATGTTTTCTTTTTCCAAATCTCAGGCCTATTAAATTGCTGGAGATGTTTTTAATATAAGAATTTTGTGCCAGGCAGGGTGGCTCATGCCTATTATCCCAACACTTTTGGAGGCAGAGGCATGCAAATAACTTGAAGCCAGGAGTTTGAGACCGGCCTGGCCGACCCGGGAGGCGGAGGTTGCAGTGAGCCGGGATTGTGCCATTGCACTCCAGCCTGGGCGACAAGAGTGAAACTCCATCTCAAAAAAGAAAAAAAATGAAGCAAATAAAAATTTAACACTTCGATAGAATCACAAAATTATTCTAAAAATTCCTTTTGATCTATTATTATTTTTTATGAGAATGGCTGTGATGGAATGGCCGCAGCAGCAAGGCCTTAACCCACTCTCTGTTTCATCATTCTTGGGCTATGGTCATAAAACTTCTACGCTTTTTTTTTTTTTTTAAATGTTTTGTTAACTCGATAATTTAGCATGATTTTCACAACCTCATATTTTCAAAAATGGTTTATTCTTAAGAAAATGTGATTAAATCATGTACCACTTTTCACCAAAAAGAGTAACAAATTAACTATATAGTCTAGTGTATAGTTAATACATTAAAAAAATACAGATGTGGAGTCATCTATTTTAACTTCACACTTGGGAATGAAACACATCTTGGACTATAGGCCAAGAGCTTAAAGAGAAAATAGCTTACAAAATGTGGGAGACCTGGTTTAAAAACATTTACCCCTATGCCTTAGGGACTATTCTCTCCTTGACTGCTGATTCCAACTATTAACATAAAACTAAAGAAATATGTCATTATACCACAAAAAAACTCATTATTTCTACTTTAGATTCAGGGACTACATGTGCAGATTTGTAGCAGAGGTAAACTGCATGGTGTTGAGGTTTGGATACTTAATAATCCCATTGCCCAAGTAGTGGACATCACGATACCTGAAAGTAGTTTTCCAATTCTTGTTTCCCTTTGTTTTTCCATCTGTTTAGACATTTAGTTTTTTCTTTTTAGTGTTTATTTTCATCTTTGTTTCCATCTGCACCCAATTTATACCACCCACATATAAGTTAAAACATGGCTATTTGTTTCACTGATCTGTTAATTTGCTTACATCAATGGCCTTCTGCTGCATTCATGTTGCACAACGGATGTGACTTCATTCTTTCTGTGGCTGCACAGTATTGCATGCTGTATAAGCACCTCATTTTCCTTATCCAGCCTAAGATTTCTAGGCACCTGTTTAATTCTATGTCTTTTGCTATTGTGAATTTTGCTGCAATAAACATGTGAGTGCAGGTGTCTTTCTGGCAAACTAATTTATTCTCCTTGGGCAGTGATAGGACTGATGAGTTACATGACAACTCTATTTTCAGCTCTTTGAGAAATCCCCAAAC
>NW_022445768.1:0-2674 GCF_009761245.1 Sapajus apella | reverse complement strand
GAGACAGTCATCACCTCAAATACTTATCTTTTGTTTTGGGAACACGAGAATCCTTCTAGCTATCTTGAAATATACAAATAAATTCTCAGTCACTTTAATGTCCCTTGTGCACTATTGATTACTGTAACTTATTCCTTCTCTCTAGGCCTTCTTGTCTTTCATTCATTCTTTTTTTAAAATGATTTTTATTTCTGAGACATCTCTCTCTTTCTGCCAGGCTGGAGTGCAGTGGCATGATCTCGACTCAATGCAACCTCTACCTCCTGGATGCAGGCAATTCTCCTGCCTCAGCCTCCCGAGAAGATGAGATTACAGGTGTGCACCACCATTCCTATCTAACTTTTGCATTTTTAGTAGAGATAGGGTTTCACCACGCTATCCAGGCAGGTCTCAAACTTCTGACCTCAAGCAATCCACCCACCTAGGCCTCCCAAAGCGCTGGGATTACAAGCATGAGCCACAGCACCCAGCCATTCATTCATTCTTCCATTCATTCATTCCACCAATAACTACTGCCTGGATATCATATATCCGGTGGGGTTCCAGGCTCTGGGGAAACAGCAATGAGCAAAACAAAGCTGCTGCTCTCTTAATGGATCCATCATTCTAATGAAGGGGAAAGAGACAGGCGATCCATAAACAAACCAGTCACACAGACAGCACATCAGGTGGAGAGGCTATGAAGGATAAATACTAAAGCTGGTACGGCCAGGTGCATGGCTCACACTTGTAATCCCAGCACTTTGGGAGGCTGAAGTGGATGGATCCCTTGAGGTTAGGAGTTCAAGACCCGCCTGGCCAACATGGTGAAATGCCATCTCTACTAAAAGTACAAAAAAAAGAAAAAAAGAGCCAGGTGTGGTGGCACCTGCCTGTAACCCTAGCTACTCAGGAGACTGAGGTGGGAGGATTGCTTGAACTTGGGAGGTGGAGGTTGCAGTGAGCAGACATTGTGCCACTGCACTCCAGCCCGGGAACACAGCAAGACTCTGTCTTCAAAAATAAAAAAGTAAAGAGAAATCAGGTGCAGGTGTAGAGTGCACTAGTGTGAGCAGGGGTGCTGTGGTGGAGGAGAAGGTGGTCAGGAAAGGCCTATCTGTGAAGGTGTTAGACATGAGGGCTGGTCTGCGGACTCCTGGGGAGCACAGCACGGGAGGTCTCTAGGTGTTGGTGCCATTTGTGATCCTTTCATTTTGCCTTTAAGACAAGGTCTTGCTCTGTCGCCCAGGCTGGAGTAAAGTGGCACAATCTCAGCTCACTGCAACCTTCGCCACCTGAGTTCAAGCCACCTCAGCCTCCCAAAGAGCTGGGATGGCAGGTGTGAGTTACTCTGCCTGGCCTTAACATGTTTAAATTCTTCCAAAACCTGTACTTCAGGAAGATTGTTCTGACAGCCATCGGAAATAAATGACAGAATGGCAGGACAAGGATTATGTCAGTCACAGGGTGGCTGTGGACATCTGCTGGCCAGCAGCAGGAATGCCACTCAGACCCTGGATTCTACCTCTGCAGCCCACCTGCACCTGAACCCTCCTTCCCACATCAGTAGAAGTCTGGAACTCTCAGAACAGCAGACCTCATCAGCCACTGCCACATTCACCAGAATGATGTGATTAATTTGTTCACGCAGAAGACAGCAGGAACCCCGAGAGGACAGGATCCAGAAGGTGTGGGTTTTGATGGACAGGATGGTAGGATCTGGGAGGCTCCACCTACCTCACTCCCTGACCCTCACACTCCTTCCCCAGTCCTGCTCAGTATAGAGACTAGAGTGACATCACCAGAAATGTAGGCGCTTGGAAGGACACCAGCGACACACAGAAGAGGAGACAGGACGTCCACAAGGTGCCCAGCTGCTGGCCCCGGATGCTCAGGGCTCTGTCCAGAAAGGCTCCCTCCCAGCCATGGAACTTGATGGTCCTCCAGTTCCTGAGGATGGAGCTGGTGAGCAGGGTTCGAAAGTCCTTCTGCCTCATTTGCTCTCCTGGGGTTGGAGGGAAGAGAGAGATGAAGACAGGGCCACTCCAGAATTTTCCCCTGCACCCTGACAGTCCCCCTACAGCAAATCCCATTGATCTCACCAACTGCGTACCAAAGCTGTCTTCCTGTCTGCTTCTCTGACCCTCAGTCCTGATCCATCCACCGTCATCCTGTGCCTCGACTCCTGGAGCTGACCCGGGACCACTGCCCCAGGGAGGCAGCTTCTGATGCCCGGAGATCAGAGGCTGCCCTGAGCCCACCTGGGTATGGTGCCTGAGGAAGGCTACCTGGAGGGGGGTAATGCCTGAGCTACATCTTTCTTTCTTCCTTTTACATTTTTGGTGGAGTTGGGGCATCTCACTATGTTGCCCAGGCTAGCCTCAAGCTCTTCGGCTCAAGTGATCCTTTGCCCTCGGCCTCCTAAAGTGCTGGGATTATAGCCTGAGCTACACCTTAAATGATCAGGAGGTGGGTGCTGGGCAGGCAGAGGATGGGGGGATGGAGGCAGGAAGAGGGAGGGGAGGCTTTGAGACAGGGGGCAGCAAACACCCATGCAGAGGGAACGGCATGACTCAGAGGACACTCAGTGTGGCCAGAGGAATGCGTGGGCAGGGTCACTTGGCACTTTAGGGTCAGGCAGGCGTTCGGGGTCTCCTGTGCTTAACCAGGGGAGGGGGGCATCATCAGAAGGCAG
>NW_022445767.1:0-2674 GCF_009761245.1 Sapajus apella | reverse complement strand
GGCTCTCTGGCATGGATCCAATTTACTTTTTAAAATCATGACTTGCACACTTGGACACATGACGTGTGTAAAAGTTTCTGAGGTGCATACATTTTTATACTTGGACCCAGAACATGTGCAGGAATGTAAATTCCATTCCTAGACCTTCCCACAAGTGTGACTGTGACATGTCCTTTTGCCCAGCCAGAACTTGACTGATTTGAATATACTGCCTGAAGAAAGCCCACAGTTTAGATTGTGACATATATCTAAGCAAATAACCTTGGTAATGTGGCCCTCCTGCCTAGTCCCTTCTCACAGGTGGCATTGTGAGATACCTCTGGTCTCATTTCCAGGTGACGTGATTGTCCTCTCCTGCATGGGCCCGGTTCCCAAAGGGCATTGTGATTTATCGTTGAGCCCAGCATTCATGCAATGTAAGCCTTCAACCTGGATTCTGCCCACAAGGGACATTGTGACAGATCACTTGTCCCAGCACCATAATGATGTAAATATTCTACCAGCTCTCAACTCACAGGGGCAATATTAATATATCCCTGGGTCAGTATTCAGGTGATGTGACTCCTGCCTGATTCTGCCCACCAGAAGCAGGTAGAATTGTGACATATAACTACATTCAGGTCACAGGAATAATGATGACTGTCATATGACAGCCCAGAAAATAAAAGAGATTTTGACTCTCATCGCTAAGCTTAGAACAATCAGTAAGATTCTGAGTCTTCTAATTGTATAAAAATAACAGATGATTATGACACTTGAGAATATTCCAAAAAATATTTGACTCTTATCAGAGTCCATTACAGAGGTAAAATTTTGCATCTCATAGGCACACTACACAATAATTAGGATTGTCACTCTCACACATGGACAAAGCCCACAGGTGATGTTCTGAATCTCACATGTGCAAACAGAATTGGGACTGTCATATGTGGATCTTGCAACAGGTTGGGAGGTGACTCATTTCTGGACCCAGCTCAGAGGCTTGTCAATGTCTCTCTTGCCTCATCCCAGAAAATAGAAGAGATGTTGATTCTAGTGTCTAGGCTTACAGCAACAGATAAGATCTTCACTTTCCTACTTTACAGAGTTCTCAAAGAATTACAACACTCATGCATGTTGTATAACACCCTAAGGTGGTACAGACATTATTAAAACAAAGCCCAGTTCAAAATTATGATTGTGACTCTTGTATCCACACAGCCCACAGCTACGATTAATGTGAACGGAACCCACTTATGAAGTCCTGGATCTCAGTCACAGAAATGGTTCACAGTTGGAATTGTTACTGTCATGTCTGGATCCAACCACAAATGAAATGGTGGCTCATTTCTGGACCCAGCTCACAGGCACACTGATGACTCTCATATCTAGACCCAGCAAATAGGGCACATGTTGACTCTGATGCCTGAACTTAGGGCATCATGTAGGATCATGGGTTTCTCCCATCAGGAAGATCTCAGAGCAGGTTTCATTCTCATGCAGACTGTATGAAGCTCTTAAGTGGCACAGAGGGTGTCTTATAAAGACCCAGCACAGCCAGGCATGGTGGCTGACACCTGTAATCCAAGTACTTTGGAGGCCAAGGCGGGTGGATCACCTGAGATCGGGAATTCGAGACCAGCCTGACCAACATGGTGAAACCCCGTCTTTAAAAAATAATAATAATAAATAAAATAAAAATGAAAAAATAAAAACCCAGCACATAGGTAACATTGTGACTGTTCTATGCACACACAACACACAATGAGGAATATCATCTTTCCATACAGACACAGCCCATTATTGAGGCTCCGAATATCACACAAGATCAGTTAAAAGTTTACATTGTGACTCTCATACATGGATTCAGTTCACAGGTAGAATGGTGAATTTTATACCAAAACTCAGCACAAGCGTGAGCCAGTGACTGACTGCCCTAATTAGACAGGTGAGGTTGAAGCTTTCATGCATAAATTCTCTCCATCACTGATATTTCTATTTGTGTGCTTATTACTGATTACAGGTGTTGTCTCTTATACCTTGAGGCATAACATGTGTGCTGCTGTGAATCTCATCCTTGGACCTTTCTGCACATGTGACTTTGACATAAAATATTTTTCAGCACCTCATTGACTTTACTTCCCTGCATAAACCCTGCCAACAGTTGAGATTATTACTTATACCTGACCCAAACACCTAGGCGATGTGATTGTCCTGCCTGGGCCTTGCCCACAAGGGCCATTGTAATGTATCTCTGAGCCCATCGCCGGGATAATGAGACTCTACTTTCCTGACTGTTTCCTGCCTTCAGTAACAAAAATCTGGGCATATTACCTAGGTGGTACCACTCTTCTCCCATGACTGGCCCTGTGAACGGGGGGGATTGTGACATATTGCCAGGCCCAGCGCCTAGGTGATGTGACTCTTTAGACTGCGTTCTGCCCACAGTGAGCACTCTGACGTATCACTGAGCCTAGCACAAAAGTGATGTGATTTTTCTGTGTGGGTCCTGCCCATGGAGGGATACTGACATTTCCCTGGACCAGCATTCAGGTGATGTGACTTTCCTCCCTGGTTCTGCTCATGGGTGGGGCTGTGACCTATATCAGGGCCCAGGCAACTGTCATAATGATAGCTTTCTTACATGGACCAAGCCAATTGGAGAAATTTTGACTCTAATAGTTAGGTTTGGGGC
>NW_022445766.1:0-2674 GCF_009761245.1 Sapajus apella | reverse complement strand
TTTGCCTCACGTCCACTTGGAGAATTAATTGGATTCATTGGAGTATGGTGATTAAAAATCTAGACTCTAAAATCAGACTCCTTGGGTTGAAATTGTGGCTCTGTTTTTTTACTATTTGTGTGATCTTCTCTGCAAATTATTAAGTCCTACATATCCTGGTTTTCTTACTGTAAAGTGGGGTAATATTACCTTTGACAAATTGCATAAAACAATGCCACTCATCCTCCCTCACTTGTGTATGTGTGTTCAATTAATGTTGCCTTTTTTTTGAGACAGTTTTGCTTTTGTTGCAATGGCACAATCTAGGCTTACTGCAACCTCCACCTCCCGGGTTCTAGCGATTCTCCTGCCTCAGCCTCATGAGTAGCTGGGATTACAGGCACCTATCACCATGCCCAGCTAATTTTTTGTATTTTTAGTAAGGACAGGGTTTTATCATGTTCACTAGGCTAGTCTCAAACTCCTGACTTCAGGTGTTCCACCCACCTCGGCCTCCCAAATTTCTGGGATTACAGGCATGAGCCATAGTGCCGAGCCTAATGTTGGCAATTACCTTTGTGTACACCCATTTTCATCTACTTCCATCTTTTCATTGTTGAGAAAGTGTCCTTTCAAATCTGTATCTTATTCCTATGCTGTTGACAACATTGTGGATGTTTCTTTATCTCTATCTCTGTACAGTAACTCTTCTACTACAAAAATACTCATTTCTTCTACATACCAAAAAATATAGCTATAAACAAATTTCTCTCTTTCCTGGATCCCATTGTCCTCTCCACCTTTCCTTTTGTCACCAAGTTTTTTGAACAAGTAATCTATACCCACGGACTCTTTTCACTCCTTAAATCATTGCAATCTTTCCTGAATTTCCTCGTTGCTCTGAAAACAGACCCAGAAGACTCTGGTTGACAAAGACAGTGACCTCATTTCTGTTGAAATTGTTGACTACTGTCTACTTTTGAAAACATATTTCTCTTTGCAATCCTCTGACACAGTTTCATCTGGTTCTCCTCCTAGTTCTCAGATTACCCTTGTATAAATGTCTTTGCCAATCTCTATTGACAAGGCTGCTTTTCTTCCCTAAGAAGTGGCAGTATTGTATGACTGTATTCTATTTGCCAAAAATAAATTGTGATGATTGTGCATTTGTTTTTGTCACATTGATATTTTAATATGAATAACATGTTTTGGAAAAACTAGAGAGTTAAAATGTTGTTTCCAGCATCTCTATTGTTTATTATAGTATTTGGCACATAGTAGGCGCACAATAAATATTTGATACATAGTTTGATTTTATTTATTTATTTTTTTTTACTGTGGTCTTTCACATTTTAAAATATTTTTTTTTTTTTTTTTGAGACGGAGTTTCACTCATGTTACCCAGGCTAGAGTGCAATGGCGCAATCTCGGCTCACCGCAACCTCCGCCTCCTGGGTTCAGGCAATTCTCCTGCCTCAGCCTCCTGAGTAGCTGGGATTACAGGCACGCACCACCATGCCCAGCTAATGTTTTTTTTTGTATTTTTAGTAGAGACGGGGTTTCACCATGTTGACCAGGATGGTCTCGATCTCTTGACCTTGTGATCCACCCGCCTCGGCCTCCCAAAGTGCTGGGATTACAGGCTTGAGCCACCGCACCCGGCCTCTTAAAATCTTTTTAAGCAAAAAGAAATGTTCTATAATACAAGGGAGAAGGTCATTTATTGATGAATATCTGGAACTGTAAGTTAAATAAATAGAAATCTATCTATAGATTTTAAACAGTGTTAGCTAGAAATATATTTAAGAATCCAAATTTCATATACATAAGACTAAATTTCTCCTGTTCTTAATCTGAAATGACAGTGTCTACTTAAATTCAAAAATTCAAACTTGTAATGAAACCAGATTTATTTTATAAAAGGAAATTATCAAAATGCCTACCTTTATGATTGCATGCCTTGCAGTCTTATGGGAGAATCTGTTGGAAGACTATAAAGAATCATTAATGTGATGATATTTGTCTTTAAAAGTATTCTAAAGCATGGGGTTTAAATTTATGAATCAACGGTGAGATTTTAACAGCAGGATTATCCAAGAAATGTCTCTTATTTTTAAAGCATGTGATTTTGAAAACTATGGATTGAACGTATTTTTTCTTGTATTAATAAGAAAAATATGCATTATTATCTTATTTATCTTACCCAGGGCATATTTATTACATATTAATTACCTGCTGTAGGAAGCAAACTGTATTCCTACACTTTTACCTGACATAAATTAGCTATAGCTATAGTAGATCAAGAAAAATTTCTATACTTGTGAACTGTGGAATAACTCCTACCCAGGAATTTTCCAATAACACTGGCTATTGTTTATGTGAAAATAAGTCCTTAGTTTTAAGTTTAATAGAGTTTTCTTATCAAAAACCTTTTAAATGTATTGTATTAATTCTAAATTTCCTCACAACATTTTTCACAGCTTGATCAAATGTACTTTATGGAGGCAATGCTTATTTTTAATTTTTACTCGCATTTTAGTTGAATTATTCACTTATTCTTTTTGGCATAAATTAACTTAAAATGCATGTGTGGCAAATGGGTACAACTTTATTTATTAGCACTCTACTATTCTAAGTGTGCTGGTTAATTTTGTATGTCAACTTGACTAGTCTTTAGTCAGTTATCCAATAAAAC
>NW_022445765.1:0-2674 GCF_009761245.1 Sapajus apella | reverse complement strand
CATACATCCTATTGTCTTTTCAACAAATGTTAACTGTGGTATCTAAAAAGTAAATGAGTCAAAAGGGAATTAGTCACTTGGACAGATGTGTTTTTATTGTACCTACAATCCAGGGACTAATATTATAGCCAAATATATATTTTAGATATATCATTTGAATGGGCAAAAACTGGAAGCATTCCCTTTGAAATCTGGCACTAGACAAGGATGCCCTCTCTCACCACTCCAATTCAATATAGTATTGGAAGTTCTAGCCAGAGCAATCAGGCAAGAAAAAAAAAAATAAAGGGTATTCAAGTAAGAAAGGAGAAAGTCAAATAATCTGTATTTGTAGATGACATGATTGTATATTTAGAAGACCCCCATCGTCTCAACCCAAAATCTCCTGAAACTGATAAGCAACTTCAGCAGTCTCAGGATGCAAAATCAATGTGCAGAAATAATAGGCATTCCTATACACCAATAACAGACTAAGAGCCAAATCAAGAGTGAACTCCCATTCACAACTGCTACAAAGAGAATAATAAACCAAGGAATACAACTAACAAAGGATGTGAACAACCTCTTCAAGGAGAACTACAAACCACTGCTCAAGGAAATAAGAGAGGACACAAACAGATGGAAAAACATTCCATGCTCATGTTTAGGAAGAATCAATATCAAGCAAATGGCCATGCTGCCCAAAGTAATTTATAGATTCAATGCTATCCCCATCAAGCTACCAATGACCTTCTTCACAGAACTGGAAGAAATCACCTTAAACTTCATATGGAACCAAAAGAAAGCCAGCATAGCCAAGATAATCCTAAGCAAAAAGAACAAAGCTAAAGGCAACACGCTACCTGACTTCAAACTATACTACAAGGCTACAGTAATCAAAACAGCATGGTACTGGTACCAAAACAGAGATATAGACCAATGGAACAGAACAGAAGCCTCAGAGGCAATGCCACACATCTACAACCACCTGATCTTCGACAAACCTGACAAAAACTAGCAATGGGGAAAAGATTCTCTGTTTAGTAAATGGTGTTGGGAAAACTGGCTAGCCATATGCAGAAAGCAGAAACTGGAACCCTTCATGACACCTTACACTAAAATTAACTCCAGATGGATTAAAGACTTAAACATAAGACCTAACACCATAAAACCCTAGAAGAAAACGTAAGCAAAACCATTCAGGACATAGGCATAGGCAAGGACTTCATGACCAAAACACCAAAAGCATTGACAAGAGAAGCCAAACTAGACAAATGGGACCTAATTAAACTACAGAGCTTCTGTATAGCAAAAGAAACAATAATCAGAGTGAAATGGCAACCAAAAGAATGGGAAAAATTTTTTCAATCAATCCATCTGACAAAGGGCTAATATCCAGAATCTACAAAGAACTAAAATAGATTTACAAGAAAATAAACAAACAAACCCATTCAAAAGTGGGTGAAGGATATGAACTGATACTTTGCAAAAGAAGACATCTAAGAAGCCAACAAACATGACAAAATGCTCATTATCACTGGTTGTTAGAGAAATGCAAATCAAAACCACATTGAGATACCATCTCACACCAGTTAGAATGGCGATCATCAAAAAATCTGGAGACAACAGATGCTGGAGAGGATGTGGAGAAATAGAAACACTTTTACACTGTTGGTGGGAGTGTAAATTGGTTCAGCCATTAGGGAAGACAATGCGGTGATTCCTCCAGGATCTAGAAATAGAAATTCCATTTGACCCAGCAATCCCATTACTGGGTGTATACCCAAAGGATTATAAATCATTCTACTATAAAGACACATGCACACATATGTTCATTGCAGCACTGTTTACAATAGCAAAGACCTGGAACCAACCCAAATGCCCATCGATGATAGACTGGACAGGAAACATGTAACACTATGCTGCCATAAAAAATGATGAGTTCGTGTCCTTTGTAGGGACATGGATGAATCTGAAAACCATCATTCTCAGCAAACTGACACAAGAACAGAAAATCAAACACTACATATTCTCATTCACAGACAGGCATTGAACAATAAGAACACATGGACACCAGGAGGGAAGCATCACACTCTGGGGTCTGTTGTGGGGGGGCTAGGGGAGGGACAGCTCGGCGTTGGGAGGTTGGGGAGGGATAACATGGGGAGAAACACGAGATATAGGTGACAAGGGTGGGGATGGAGGCAGCAAACCACCCTGCCATATAAGTACCTAGGCAACAACCCTGCATGATGTTCACATGTACCCCAGAACCTAAAGTACAATAAAAAAATTCTTATTGTACCTTAAAAATTGAAATTTTATGTTTCATTTATTAAGTGTCAGCAATGTTTAACCCTAAGAAAGTTTCTTTTCATCTCCTATAGTAAAAACAAGCTACTAGAAAAATCAGCAACATTGAAGAAGTAGTGGACTTGTCTGCCTTGTTCCATGAAACTGATTTTGTTATTTTGTAAGTCTTTAAATCACAAAGTAATAAACACTATATATAAAGGTTAAAATGTTTTTGCTTTTGTTTTTGTTTTTTGAGACAGAGTCTCACCCTGTCACCCAGGCTGGAGTGCAATGGCACAATCTCAGCTCACTGCAACCTCTGCCTCCTGTGTTCAAGCGATTCTGCTTCAGCCCACCAAGTAGCTGGGACTAGAGGTGCACATCACCACACCCAGCTAAT
>NW_022445764.1:0-2675 GCF_009761245.1 Sapajus apella | reverse complement strand
CAAAGATGTCATGTTCACTTACTGACATTAGAAAAGCATATTGGAAAGAGGCAAAGAAACTCATAATGGAAACAGGACAAAAAGACTCGTGAAAAACATAAGTTTTTCTTAGAGGATGTTTCCTCCAAATTTATGTGGCATGGCAGTTAAGTAATTTTGCTCGAAAAAGACAATCAAGCAACTGAGGAAAAAGGCAACTGCCCCTCAGTGCGTGGCTGGTGCTGCCATTTTCTCCTCCTGACTTAAATCAAGCCTCAGTGGGGAACAGACTCTCACTCAGAATTCTCCCCACCAGGAACACTGTATAAATCACCTATGATACACAGGGTCAGGTTCTCCTACGTTACTGAACATCAAAAGGATAATGTTAAGAAACCTTTTGTCCAACCAACCCAGATGGACTGACCTTGCACTGTAGTGACTCCTCCTCATTTGAGGATTGGTATGAGAACGGATCCACCAGGGCATATTCTGTGGGAAGTAGGAGGACACAGAGTGACCGTCAGCAGGTGCAGGGGAGGAGCAGGGAAGAGAGGTTTTCTAACCCCAGGTCACCTCATCAACGTGAAATAGCCCATCTCAAACAGGGCGCACCACCCAGGGCAGGCTGTGTGTCCCTGCAGCCTCCTCAGGGCTCCTGCCTCCTCATCTCCACTGAGCTCACTTGCCCTCTTTTCCTTAGTCTTTCCAATCTCATTTCCTACCTAGAATACACCTCTGGTGCTTCTGGTTGCATCAGTCATTCTGCAATATGTTATACATCGTAACAAGCAACCTTTGTTCTGAGACATCTCATTCTAGCCAATATGTACGGTATACTCACTAATCTTTTGTTTTGAGTACAAGAAAGCTTTGGAAATACTTATCCTCTCCTTTCAAGGTAGCCCCTATTTAGCAAGTGCTATGTGTCCTTGCACTCGACCTTCACAATGCAATGTCTGCGTGTGTCGGGAGCCCGTTGCTGCTCACACTCACACTGGCTCTGACACTGGAACAGCCCATGATGGGGGCAGTAGGTGGGGCGCTGACCCTCTCCTTCCCAGCTGTGCAGGAGGTTCCCGCAGGGAAGGTGGGAGGGAGCCCAACACCCAAGTGATTCCTTGAGACCATAGTCAGCGCTGGGTTTGACTGTGTTTACGACTAAACTAGAGCATTTTTCCACTTGTTCGTTTTTTCTTTCCTTTGGCAGATGGCCTGTGTTACCTAAGCTGGAGTGGTGTGACATGATCTCTGCTGACTGGGACCTGCACCCCCAGGGAACAAGTGATCTTCCCCACTCGGCCATCCAGGTAGCTGACACAACAGGTGCACCACCACACTTAGGTAAGTTTTTGTATTTTTAATCGATATGAACTTTCACCACATTGCCTAGGCTGATCTCCATCTCCTGGACTCAACAATCCATTCGCCTCGGCCACTGAAAGTGCTAGGATTACAGGCATGAGCCATGTACCCGGGCCACATGAACATGTTGAATGCCTGTGAAAATCGGGTTATTAGACACAATAGAGTATGCCCCTGATTATTTCTCTGCTTTAGACCATGAGCTGAGAAATAATGCCACCACTATTGCAAACTACCCTTGAGCTCGCTTCTGTGTGTTTCACATGAATAAAGGCATATAGAAAAGTCCAGCGTCAAACGTAAGTACTGATCCTCTGCGTCAGGCAGCCCTTGAGACCTCCCTAAAATGACAGACAGTGTTTGGGACCTCTCAAGGCTCTTCTCCTTCCACATGCACAAACAGATGCCAGAACTGCCTGGCATAATGACCAGTTATACCAGGGCAGCCTGGTGAGTGCACAGTAGTAACCCACTGCATCAATCCTCCTCCCGTTCCTGAGTTCACATTTGCGTCTTCCGTTTGGGAGACTGAGGCCTGGGAAATTCATCTCTGCATCATCTCTATGTGAGGAGTGAGGATATAACATTTACCTTCAGGTACAGCTGTGGTGGAGGATGAATGGGTACATTTATGTGAAATGTGCAGTAGCGATTCAATGTCTCAGAAAGTTTTTCTGAATTTTCTGGGTAAACGCACATACAGTGCCAAAGTCATTCCCAATCACTCCACACGGCTGTCCCCTCCACACCGCACCACCCTGATGCACGCCACCCTATTCCATCTACATGGCAATTCTGCCTCCAGGGACTCCAGGGGATGGTCACTGTTATTTACTGGATGGACTCAGTGTCTTTTCAACCAAACTGGCCCTATCTCCTTTCTGTCAGGAAGCAGAAAACCAAGCGGACCTCCAGCAAAAGCAGGAGAGTAGGTGCCACCTGTTGCCACCCTGAAGATCTTTCCTTAGGCAAGGAGGGCTTCCGGAATACACACCTTTTTCCTTGGTGGGTTCCTCTGCCTGCATGGAGAGAAAGAAAAATACCATGAGCTTCAGACCGTCCTGAGGCTTAAGTGTACAGGTCTTTTCTTCACTTGGTGACATTGGAAGACCAGATGGGAAAGAGTGTTCAACTCAAAGGAACACAGAAGAAGAACAGGACAATGGACTCATGCTAAAGTCGATCTAGCAGGATATTCCCTCTCAAGGTCCTGTTGCTTGGCAATGAATGATTTTGCCCCGAGCACAGGATCAAGCTGCTGAGAAGGAAGCTCACTGCCCCTCGGTGCGTGGCTGGTGCTGCCATTTTCTCCTCCTGACTTAAATCAAGCC
>NW_022445763.1:0-2675 GCF_009761245.1 Sapajus apella | reverse complement strand
CATAAAATCCTCAGGCATTTTAATCAAATGCTATTTTTATACAATTACTAATTTTTTTTTCTTCCAACATTTTATTGGCTACATTTCAAATTTTATCCTATCTTTCATATCTTATTTTTTACCTTTATATATTATACATTTTATATATGTATTTATTTATACAACATACACACACACACACACATACATGCACATATTTCTGTTATTTTGTTTCTGCTAGTTTTGTTCATGGTAGATTTTAGCTTTGGCATATTTTCCTTTTTATTAATTTTTGTTGTTGTTTAATTCGCTTTCAGTGGAACTTGTTTTTACATGAGATGCTTGACCCGAATGTGGAAATTCCTCCTGAGAGAGGCTTTGTTGTTGCTTCTTTCACATGACCACCTTAGATTCCTGCGTACATCCTCATCTTCTAGGTTATTGTAGCATAAAGTGAGTAGTGTAAGTTTAGACCATCACTATTTATTTGGAGTGATATGAAGGTTTCATTTATCAAGTGACAATTGTTATCTTTCCTTTTCATAATCGTAGCAGAGAGATTCTTTATGACCACCTACCCAGACTAGTAGAAATAGTTTATTTAGTTCCCCTTTCGCTGATGGGAAAGCGCCCTGAGGTCCCAACTTTTTGACTAACTTTTGTATTTTCCTCCATGTTCCTTTCTCTACATAATTAGCAATGTGGCTTCAATTTTCACTCGCTAACTTGTGGTCCTAACTGAGACTTTAAGAATGTCTTGATCCACATTTACTCATGTTTTATCTGAAGGTTGAATGAAATGATAGGGAAAACCTGTTTGTTATACGATTCTGTGGTTATGCTCAAACCATACTGCGATCACCCAATGAACTGAATGAAATATGAAACATGTATTTTTATCAGAATATTATTAGAAGGCAAATGAGCTATTGAAAAATACTGCTCAAGACATTTATATTATTAAAATATATGATCAGGCCGGGCGCGGTGGCTCACGCCTGTAATCCCAGCACTTTGGGAGGCCGAGGCGGGTGGATCACGAGGTCAAGAGATCGAGACCATCCTGGTCAACATGGTGAAACCCCGTCTCTACTAAAAATACAAAAATTCAGCTGGGCATGGTGGTGTGTGCCTGTAGTCCCAGCTACTCGGGAGGCTGAGGCAGGAGAATTGCCTGAACCCAGGAGGCGGAGGTTGCGGTGAGCCGAGATTGCGCCATTGCACTCCAGCCTGGGTAACATGAGTGAAACTCCGTCTCAAAAAAAAAAAAAAAATATGATCAAAATCCCTCACTGTTGAGAGAATACAAGGACCACTTTCACTAAGCAAGTGCCCAGCATTACAGGCTGTGTATTACTTACTTAAGCTAAGAATGACCCTGCTAAACCATATCCTTCTTGTATATAAAGACCTCAAAACACAAAGAATAGCATATTACAAGATAATTTATGGTATTGTTATTTCAGTAGATTTTTAAATCTATTCTAAGTCAGTGAGAAAGCTCTGACAAAAGGAGATAAGTGAGTGATTTAAACTCCTATTCCCAATATCATCATTATATGTTTTTGGACTATGTATTCCATCAGATTTAAGTTATGAAATGAGGCACCTGCAGTATCTCATGACTTCCAACTCTAATAAAAATAAACTGTTATAGAAAGCAACATAAGTTCTGCTCATACAATGTGAAAGCTTTCATTAACTTAGGTTTGGTATGGGAAGAAAACCATGTCTTGCTCATAAGTACAATACAGTTAAAATGAATTCTCCTGACAAAGAAATAAATCAACTATTAATTACATTAATTCAGTGAGTGACATCACCTCATTATTAAAAATGAAATTCAGTGTATACAAAAAATATTTTTATAATTTATAAGATGTTGCTACATTTTTAAAGTTTATTCTCTTTAAAACTATAAAGCAAATCTTCCATTCTTCAATCTTTAGCCACAAAAGCAATATTTCACTAAATTCTTTCTAAAAAGAACAGAGGGATCTGGTCTTGTGAATTAGAAATACTTTTCCTTATTCAATATTGATCTCTTTGGTGACATTGATTCTATGGAGGAGTTGCTTAATTTCAGATGATTAGCATGGTGCAATATGTGCAAACAAATTATTTCAGGTTTTTTAAAAGATAGAAAAACATAGATCACATTTTCTACTAAAATTGCCTAAGTCAGCTGGCCCAATGATAAAAGCATTGGTTTCTATGTCAAGCTATAAAATAACTATAGCTTCTTCTAAATTTTGGTATCAAATGTTTCTTACTTTGGTCTTCAATTAGATTTCACTGAGGATTCACAGTGGTAATTAGTCATTTGGTGCATGCAGATAGAAGACAATAATATGCCCAAGAATGTAAATAAATCAAGGAGGATACACTAATTCTTATGTTCTCACTGGAAGGAAGCAGAAAAACTTTCATTAATAAATAGATGATGCCTCAAGGGTGTTTATTCACCTCCTGCCATGTAATCTTATGAATGTGCTACATGGTTATTTTTGTTTTATTTAATGAAAATGACAGACCCAGAGTCATAAGATAATTAGCTCAAGTTTAAATAGACAGACGTAACTGAGACTTTATTTAGTTCTGGAAAAAAAAATAATAATTGGCCAGGCGTGGTGGCTCATGCCTGTAAACCCAATACTTTGGGAGGCTAAGCTGGTCGGATTATGAGGTGAAGAGAT
>NW_022445762.1:0-2676 GCF_009761245.1 Sapajus apella | reverse complement strand
AAAGCTGCGTTTGGATATTCCTGAGTGAATGGGAGTATAGGGTTTAATGAGAAATATCTGGCTCTAAAACAAAAACGGTGCTATGTAACAGAATGATTGTCAAAGTGTGTATTAAACTTACAGAGTTAAACAATTTTGTGAATGTAGCAGTTCACTAACCCTTTCTTTGGAGAATCTGGAAAGAGATATTTCCAGCCATATACAGACCCTTCAGAATTAGCTATAAGATCGCATCTAAATCATACGAGAAAAGTCTCTTTAAACTGCTCCACTGCGTGCTCGTTTACCTTCGCAAGTTGCATCTATGTTTAGATTCTGCGAGTTAGAAACACCTTTCTCCAAAAACAGCGTTTGGATATTCCTGAGTGAATGGGAGTATAGGGTTTAATGAGAAATATCTGGCTCTAAAACAAAAACGGAGCAATGTAGCAGAATGATTGTCAAGGTGTATATTAAACTTACAGAGGTAAACAATTGTGTGAATGTAGCAGTTCACTAACCCTTTCTTTGGAGAATCTGGCAAGAGATATTTCCAGCCATATACAGATTCTTAAGAATTAGCTTTAAGTTCGCATCTAAATCATACGAGAAACGTCTCTTTCAAACTGTCCCACTGTGTGTTCGTTCACCTTCGGAAGTTGCATCTGTGTTTAAATCCTGCGAGTAAGAAACAAGTTTCTCGATAAAGCTGCGTTTGGATATTCCTGAATGAATGGGAGTTTAGGGTTTAATGAGAAATGTCTGGCTCTAAAACAAAAACGTTGCTTGTAGCAGAATGATTGTCAAGGTGTATATTAAACTTACAGAGTTAAACAATTGTGTGAAAGTAGCAGTTCAATAACCCTTTCTTTGGAGAATCTGGAAAGAGATATTTCCAGCCATATACAGACTCTTAAGAATTAGCTTTAAGATCGCATCTAAATCATACGAGAAACGTCTATTTCAAACTGCTCCACTGTGTGCTCGTTCACTTTCGGAAGTTACATCTATGTTTACATTCTGCGAGTTAGAAACACTTATCTCCAAAAAGCTGCGTATAGATATTCCTGAGTGAATGGGAGTATTGGTGTTAATGAGAAATATCTGGCTCTAAAACAGAAACGGAGTTATGTAGCAGAATCATTGTCAAGGTGTATATTAAACTTACAGAGATAACCAGTTGTGTGAATGTAGCAGTTCACTAACCCTTTCTTTGGAGAATCTAGAAAGAGATATTTGCAGTCCATATACAGAATCTGAATAATTAGCTTTAAGATCGCATCTAAATCATAGGAGAAACGTCTCTTTTAAACTGCTCCACTGTGTGTTCGTTCAACTTCGGAAGTTGCATCTATGTTTAGATTCTGCGAGTTACAAACACCTTTCTCCAAAAACTGCGTTTGGATATTCCTGAGTGAATGGGAGTATAGGGTTTAATGAGAAATATCTGGCTCTAAAACAAAAACGGAGCTATGTAGCAGAATGATAGTCAAGGTGTATATTAAACTTACAGAGGTAAACAATAGTGTGAATGTAGCAGTTCCCTAACCCCTTCTTTGGAGAATCTGGCAAGAGATATTTCCAGCCATATAGAAATTCTTAAGAATTAGCTTTATGATCGCATCTAAATCATACGAGAAACATCTCTTTCAAACTGCTCCACTGTGTGTTCGTCACCTTCGGAAGTTGCAACTATGTTTAGATCCTGCGAGTTACAAACACGTTTCTCCAAAAAGCTGGGTTTGGATATTCCTGACTGAATGGGAGTATAGGGTTTAATGAGAAATATCTGGCTCTAAAACAAAAACGTTGCTATGTAGCAGAATGATTGTCAAAGTGTATATTTAACTTACAGAGTTAAACAATTTTGTAAATGTAGCAGTTCACTAACCCTTTCCTTGGAGAATCTGGAAAGAGATATTTCCAGCCATATACAGACTCTTCAGAATTAGCTATAAGATCGCATCTAAATCATAGGAGAAACGTCTCTTTCAAACTGCTCCACTGTGTGCTCGTTCACCTTCCGAAGTTGCATCTATGTTTAGATTCTGCGAATTAGAAACACCTTTCTCCAAAAACTGCGTTTGGATATTCCTGAGTGAATGGGAGTATAGGGTTAATGAGAAATATGTGGCTCTAAAACAAAAACGGTGCTATGTAGCAGAATGAATGTCAAGCTTTATATTAAACTTACAGACTTAAACAATTTTGTGACTGTAGCAGTTCAGTAACCCTTTCTTTGGAGAATCTGGAAAGAGATATTTCCAGCCATATAGAGACACTTAAGAATTACCTTTAAGATCGCATCTAAATCATACGAGAAACTTCTCTTTCTAACTGCTCCACTGTGTGCTCGTTCACCTTCGGAAGTTGCATCTATGTTTAGCTTCTGCGAGTTAGAAACACCTTTGTCCAAAAACCTGCGTTTGGATATTCCTGAGTGAATGGGAGTATAGGGTTTAACGAGAAATATCTGGCTCTAAAACAAAAACGGAACTGTGTAGCAGAATGATTGTCAATGTGTATATTAAAATTAGAGAGTTAAACAATTGTGTGAATGTAGCAGTTCACTCACCCTTTCTTTGGAGAATCTGGAAAGAGATATTTCCAGCCCTATACAGATTCTGAAGAATTAGCTTTAAGATCGCATTTAAATCATACGAGAAACTTCTCTTTCTAACTGCTCCACTGTGTGCT
>NW_022445761.1:0-2676 GCF_009761245.1 Sapajus apella | reverse complement strand
GATGGTCACAGCAGGAAATGTTGGGAATCATGATTTGGGTAGGGGCGGGGGAGGACATCCTTCTCTGGGTCACTCCTGGGATGTGGCCCTGGGTCCAGCTTTGGGAAAAAGAATAAATAAAACTCGGAGCATCAGTGTTTTGGGGGTGGGGGTTGAATCAGTGTGGTCTAAAGCAGGGGGAGGGGTGTCCTCATGACACCCCAAGGTGCCCAGCACTGGCCTTTGGAAGGCAGCTCCATGGCATGGGGTTACAGTGACAACTAGTGCAGCAACCCTCCCCTTCCAGTCTCATGTTGGGGGGAGCTCAGAAATGGAGACTTCTAGCCAGGCGTGGTAGCTCAGGCTTGTAATTCCAGCACTTTGGGAGACGGAGGCAGGCAGATCACTTGAGTTCGAGACCAGCCTGGCCAACGTTGTGAAACCCATCTCTACTAAAAATACAGAAATTAGCTGGGCACAGTGTCTCATGCCTGTAATCCCAGCACTTTGGAAGGCCAAGGCAGGTGGATCATTTGAGGTCAGGAGTTCAAGACCAACTTGGCCAATAGGGTGAAAATCTTTCTCCACTATAAATACGAAAATTAGTTGGGTGGTGGCAGGTGCTTGTATTCCCAGCTACTCGAGGCTGTGGCAGGAGAATCGCTTGAGCCTAGGAGGGGAAGATTGAAGTGAACTGAGATTGCCCCACTGCACTGCACTCCAGCCTGGTGATGGAGTGAGACTCTGTCTCAAAAAAAAAACACAAAACTGGAACTGCTCTTGCTCCACTTCTTCTCTTTTCTCTACCTGCCTGGGAGACTGATCAAACTTTCCAGGTCTGATAGGGAGACGTTTGCCTTCTCCTTTTGTGGGGCCCTGGGGTGAAGAACAGAAGCGGAGGCTGGAGAGTAGGCAACACCACGCACCCCTGGCTGCAAGAGACCCACCAACCAAGCCTTGCCTGTGATGCCTCCCACTCACCACCAGGTGTCACCCTCGGCCCCCTCACCATGGCTTGTCCATTCCACCCTCTGGTCCAGGCTGGGCTTTAGGGCTGCAGAGGGAGACACAGGCGGCTAGGTTTGCATGCAGGAGCAAAAATGGGGACCCAGGTGTCTTAGTGCTGGCCCCACAGCTCCCTGTCCCCGTGGCCTACCAGACTTGATTCAGGCCTCTCTGTGAGTATCTGTGTGTGTCCATGCTTCCATCCCTGGGAGAGAGGCCAGCCAGGATGTGGACATTCCTCTCAGGGGTTGTGCCTGGCCAGGACTGTCTGGACTCCCTCCTCCCATGCATGCTGCCTCCCCACCCCACAGGCTGGGCTCCCACCACAGAGCTGCCCCTGGCTTGCCTTCCCTGTCCTCGGTACTCCCCATCCCGTCTCCCTGTCTGACCTCAGCTGGACATTCAACGTTGGTCCCACTCTCACTCCCCAAGAGAGACTGGGAAGGGTCTGAGACTGAAGGTGGGGTCCAGTATCAATTCAGGAGGAACAGGGTATAGGATGAATAACCAGGATGCTTAGTTCTAGAAGCTTCTCTGGAAACTTGGGCAAGGCTGTGGGCCCTTTCTCTGGTGCTACCAGCAGAGGGAAGGACCTGCTGCCTCCAGAGAAGCTCCAGCCCTGTCTAAAACTCTTGCAGCCACCCTCTCCTGCTGCTACAGCTGCCCCTTCTGGCTGGCTCCACACACAGCCATGCCTCAGTTTCTCAGCAGCCCAGAGCCTGGAGTTCACCAGCAGCTCCCTCATGGCCCTGCACTAGGTCCACAGCTTGGGTTTGCTCTGTCCTGTTCAGCATACTCTGGGCTCTGTCCCCAGCCCCCAGCTCGGGCCTCCGATCCTGCCTCCCACCCCACACCCTCAGGCCTTTCCAAGTGACCACACACATGCACACACAGATACACATATACACAGACATGCGTACATGCACATGTACACAGATACACATACATGTGTACACATGTATACACATATAAACATGCAGGTGTTACACAGACACATATACACATACACTGCAGACCCATGTACACAGGCACACACACACAAATATACACATACCAACACTACAGACGTGTACACAGACACAAATACACAAACACTGACACATAAACACTGACACAAACACAACCATATGCACATACAAACATTACAAACATGTACACACAACTACACAAACACTACAGACAGGCCGTTGCCATCTCAAAAAAAAAAATCAGTGGGGTATGTTAGTGCATGCCTGTAGTTTCAGCTACTTGGGAGGCTGGATTTCTTGAGCCAGGGAGGTCAAGGCTGCAGTGAGCTGTGTTTGCATCATTGCCCCAGTCTGGGTGACAGAGGGGGATCCTGTCTTGAAAGAAGAGAAAGGAGAAAGGAGGAAAGGAAGGAAGGGGAAAGACAAGGGAAGGAATGAATGCAAAACCTATTCATGCTCTGTGATATGGGGATACAGAAGTGGACTGTATCTGGGCCGTGCCCTCCAGGTGGGAACATGGCCAATTGGAAAGATGAGGGCAGTAAAACCCAGAGACAGTGGGAACCAGTGTCTGCCAGAGGTTGAGGCTGCAGTGATCGCACTGCTGCACTTCAGCCTGGGTGACAGAGCAAGACCCTGTCAGTTCAGGAGTTGGAGACCAGCCTGCTCAACATAGCAAAACCCCATCTCTACTAAAGGTACAAAAAATTAGCCAGGCATGTTG
>NW_022445760.1:531-2676 GCF_009761245.1 Sapajus apella | reverse complement strand
GCAGACTCGGAAGGTTTTGCCATCACTAAGAAATGCTTTTTGGCCAGGTGCAGTGTCTCACGCCTGTAATCTCAGCACTTTGGGAGGCCAAAGCGGGTGGATCATGAGGTCAGAAGTTCGGGACCAGCCTGGCCAACATGGTGAAACCCCGTCTCTATTAAAAACACAAATATTAGCTGGGCGGGGTATCATGCGCCTGTAGTCCCAGCTACTTGGGAAGCTGAGGCAGAAGGATCGCTTGAACCTGGGAGGCGGAGGTTGCAGTGAGCCAAGGTCATGCCACTGCACTCCAGCCTGGGCGACAGAATAAGACTCCGTCTCCCTCCCTGCAAAAAAAGAAAAACTTGTGCTGAACAGTTTGCTGCCATTTTCCTGTTTTGTTTCAATGATGTCCAGTGGCAATTGGTCAGCACTTCACAATCACCTGGGACGTGAGGATTCTGGGCTAATTTTTGTATTTTTAGTAGAGATGGGGTTTTACCATGTTGGCCAGGCTGGCCTCGAACTCCTGACCTCAGGTGATCCACCCGCCTCGGCCTCCCAAAGTGCTGGAATTACAGGAGTGAGCCACTGCATCTGGCCTACAATGTTCTATTTAACTCATGATGCAGGTTAAGAGGAGTGGACCTATGTTCCTTTTCTGACTGATTATGAGGCAACAAATGTACCATTCAAATTTCTTACCTGCATTGGGCCTTCATCTTCCATCTATCAAGGCATAAGGTTATCCACGTATAAGGCTGGCTACGGAATCCCTCACAAATTAAAGTATACCCATGAGTGCACACAACACACTCCCTTTTCACTTCTATTGTTCAGACATAAGCAAGGGAAAAAAGCTGAAAGATCATGAAAGATTGTAAGTGTCATGACAGTAGAGGTCTTGATCCATGATCTTGGGAAAAAGCTGTCCACATCAAAGATGCTGCCTTCTGAGGAGAAACGTCCCTGGTTAGCTTTACCTTAAGATTTCCAGTGGGTACACAGTTCCAAAAGTATGGAGGAACGCTTTTGAGTTGGGAGACTGTACAAGGTTGAAGGTCCCAAAGTTTTGCTGCAGTGTGGATGACAAGGTGAGTCTCTGATGTTCTCAGAAGATCCAACCTTGAGGTTCTAGCTTATGAAGGGGTTGGTTGTCCTCAGTCAGTGGACCATGAAATGCTTTCTTTACTTGGTGGAAATACACTGTGGCCTAATAATCTACTGTTATAACATCAACCCCTTTGCATGGAAAAACTTTTATACAACCATGCATTGAAAACACGCATTGAAAATGACAATTGAATAAAATCCCTCTGTAAATGGCCTATCAGGTAGCAGAATGTACCTGAAGTTTTGCTTGTCTTCACAGGAATATGGGTTTGACAAAACAGACATTGGTCATAAACTATTTTAGCAATTTAGAAGTCACCACACCAATATACACATTTAATCTGGATCATTTTATCTTTTCCATGACTCATCATGGAATGCAGAACTTTAAAAATTTTTTTTTCTCTCCCCTCCGGAATGCAGAACTTTTAGTAACAGAAGCTTTAAGGACTCAGGAAGGACAAGGTGCCCCTCCTGGTTCTCCATGAGTTTGTGCTTAACATTGGATTTGTGTCCTCTTGAATAGCAATTGTTTCTCCAGTTTAGGTGCATAGCACGGATAACTGATGGATTATCATAGGAAATTTGACTTGGACCATGGAGTTCATTCAAATTGTATATCTAATTTGCTGATTTAGCATGAAAATCATATAAGGCATCTTCTTGGTACTCCATTAACTTTTGTTCTGCTTGGGTTAGCAGTTTTATAAACCACTCAGTCTTTTCATTAAGTTCCAGAAATTCTTATGATATGATATGATTCTAAAGTTATCGGAAACCTGTATTCAGGAGTGCTTCTCCGGGGTCCTTTTCATCTGTGCAGGAATCTTCTTCGAGACACTGTATGCTAGGATTTTGGATGCTTACGAACTTTTCAGAAACTGTATCAGAATTAAGCAATTAACTGCGGAAATGACTATTTATTTATTTATTTATTGAGATGGAATTTTGCTCTTGTCGTCCAGGCTGGAGTGCAGTGGCATGAACTCGACTCACTGCAACATCTGCCTCCCAGGTTCAAGTGATTCTCCTGCTTCATTCTCCTGAGGAGCT
>NW_022445760.1:0-431 GCF_009761245.1 Sapajus apella | reverse complement strand
GAATCTTCTTCGAGACACTGTATGCTAGGATTTTGGATGCTTACGAAGTTTTCAGAAACTGCATCAGAATTAAGCAATTAACTGTGGAAATGACTATTTATTTATTTATTTATTTATTGAGTTGGAATTTTGCTCTTGTCGTCCAGGCTGGAGTGCAGTGGCATGAACTCGACTCACTGCAACGTCCGCCTCCCAGGTTCAAGTGATTCTCCTGCTTCATTCTCCTGAGGAGCTGGGATTACAGGCGCTCGCCACCATGCCCCGCTAATTTTTGTATTCTTGGTAGAGACAGAATTTCACCACATTGGCCAGGCTGGTCTTGAGCTCCTGACCTCAGGTAATTCACTCGCCTCGGCCTCCCAAAGTGCTATGTGAACCACTGCACCCAGCCAGATATGACTTTAAATAGTCATAGTTAAAGACGCAGTTGA
>NW_022445759.1:0-2677 GCF_009761245.1 Sapajus apella | reverse complement strand
TTTCTCCAAAAAGCTGCGATTGGATATTCCTGAGTGAATGGGAGTATTGGGTTTAATGAGAAATATCTGGCTCTAAAACAAAAACGGAGCTATGCAGCAGAATGATTGTCAAGGTGTATATTAAAATTACAGAGTTGTACAATTGTGTGAATGTAGCAGTTCACTTACCCTTTCTTTGGAGAATCTAGAAAGAGATATTTCCAGCCAGATGCAGACTGTTAAGAATTAGCTATAAGATCGCATCTAAATCATATGAAAAACGTCTCTTTCAAACTGCTCCACTGTGTGTTCGTTCACCTTCATAAGTTGCATCTATGTTTAGATTCTGCGAGTTAGAAACACGTTTGTGTAAAAAGCTGCTTTTGGATATTCCTGAGCGAAAGGGAGTATAGGGATTAATGAGAAATATCTGGCTCTAAAACAAAAACGGAGCTATGTAGCAGAATGCTTGTCAAGGCGTATATTAATCTTACAGAGTTAAACAATTGTGGGAATGTAGAAGTTCAGTAACCTTTTCTTTGGAGAATCTGGAAAGAGATATTTCCAGGAATATGCTGAGTCTTAAGAATTAGTTATAAGATCGCATCTAAATCGTACGAGAAACGTCTCTTTCAAACTGCTCCACTGTGTGTTCGTTCACCTTCCGAAGTTGCATCTATGTTTAGATTCTGCGAGTTAGAAACACGTTTCTTCAAAAAGCTGCGTTTGGATATTCCTTAGTGAATGGGATTATAGGGTTTAATGAGAAATATCTGCTCTTAAACAAAAACGGAGATATGTAGCAGAATGATTGTCAAGGTGTACATTAAGCTTACAGAGTTCAACATTTGTGTGAATGTAGCAGTTCACTAACCCTTTCTTTGGAGAATCTCTAAAGAGATATTTCCAGCCATATACAGACTCTTAAGAATTAGCTATAAGATCGGATGTAAATCATAAGAGAAACGTCTCTTTCAAATTGCTCCACTGTGTGTCCGTTCACCTTCGGAAGTTGAATCTACGTTTAGATTCTCCAGTTAGAAATACGTTTCTGTAAAAAGCTGCCTTTGGATATTCCTGAGTGAATGGGAGTATAGGGTTTAATGAGAAATATCTGTCTCTAAAACAAAAACGGAGCAATGTAGCAGAATGATTGTCAAGTTGAATATTAAGCTTACAGAGTTCAACAGTTGTGTGAATGTAGCAGTTCACTAACCCTTTCTTTGGAGAATCTCTGAAGAGATATTTCCAGCCATATACAGACTCTTAAGAATTAGCTATAAGATCGCATCTAAATCGTACGAGAAACGTCTCTTTCAAACTGCTCCACTGTGAGTTCGTTCACCTTCGGATGATGCATCTATGTTTAGATTCTGTGAGTTAGAAACAGGTTTCTCCAAAAAGCTGCGTTTGGATATTCCTGAGTGAATGGGAGTATAGTTAATAATGAGAAATATCAGGCTCTAAAACAAAAACGGAGCTATGTAGCAGAATGATTGTCAAGGTGTATATTAAACTTACAGAGTTAAACAATTGTGTGAATGTAGCAGTTCACTAACCCTTTCTTTGGAGAATGTGGAAAGAGATATTTCCAGCCATACACAGACTCTTAAGAATTAGCTATAAGGTCGCATCTAAATCATACGAGAAACGTCTCTTTCAGACTGCTCCACTGTGTGTTCGTTCACCTTCGGATGTTACATCTATGTTTAGATTCTGTGAGTTAGAAACACGTTTCTCCAAAATGCTGCGTTTGGATATTCCTGAGTGAATGAGAGTATAGGTTATAATGAGAAATATATGGCTCTAAAACAAAAACGGAGACATGTAGCAGAATGATTGTCAAGGTGTACATTAAGCTTACAGAGTTAAACAATTGTGAGAATGTAGCAGTTTACTAACCCTTTCTTTGTTGAATCTGCAAAGAGATATTTCCAGCCATATACAGATTCTTAAGAATTAGCTTTATGATCGCATCTAAATCATACGAGAAACGTCTCCTGCAAACTGCTCCAGTGTGTTTTCCTTCACCTTCGGAAGTTGTATCTATGTTTAGATTCTGCGAGTTAGAAAAACGTTTCTCCAAAAAGCTGCGTTTGGATATTCCTGAGTGAATGGGAGTATAGGGTTTATTGAGAAATATCTGGCTCTAAAACAAAAACGGAGCTATGTAGCAGAATGGTTGTCAAGGTGTATATTAAACTTAGAGAGTTAAACAATTGTGTGTATGTAGCAGTTCACTAACCCTTTCTTTGGAGAATCTGCAAAGAGATATTTCCAGCCATATACAGACACTTAAGAATTAACTTTATGATCGCATCTATATGATAGAAGAAACGTCTCTTTCAAACTGCTCCACTGTGTGATCGTTCACCTTCAGAAGTTGCATCTACGTTTAGATTCTCGAGTTAGAAGCACGTTTCTCCCAAAAGCTGTGTTTGGATATTCCTGAGTGAATGGGAGTATAGGGTTTAATGAGAAATATCTGGCTGTAAAACAAAAAAGGAGCTTTGTAGCAGAATGATTGTCAAGGTGTATATTAAACTTACAGAGTTCAACAGTTTTGTGAATGTAGCAGTTCACTTACACTTTCTTTGGAGAATCTGGAAAGAGATATTTCCAGCCATATGCAGACTCTTATGAATTAGCTATAAGATCGCATCTAAATCGTACGAGAAACGTCTCTTTGAAACTGCTC
>NW_022445758.1:0-2851 GCF_009761245.1 Sapajus apella | reverse complement strand
GCATAGAGGATGCTTGCACAAAATGCAGTGCGTTTGGAACATTTAGCAAGTGTCCATGTTTGCTAGAAAATACGAAATTATTTTTTCAAGAAGAAAACGCTGCTACTGAGAAATATGCTCATGAGCAGTTTGTAGGTGATGCCTTCTTTTGACAGACATCGTCCATCAGGCCTCAGTTGGTCATAATCTCCAGTGACCAGTTGCTAGAGTCCATGACCCCCTGAGGCCTGATTTATGATGGCAGTCAAAAATCATATTCACTTCATAGTCTAGAAGCCCCATACAAAAAAAATTTTCCAGACAAAGAAATTTATGTTACCATGTCAGAGGCCACCTCCTCCTCCTCACTGCCAAGGGTGTACTCCGGTGGGTGGTCGACAGGAGCTAGGAGAACACACAGTGACAGTCAGTGCATTGGTGCTGCTGAGGAATCTCACAAGGAGCTTTGGGGATTGTGGACGGGGGCTGGAGTGTGTGGAGCTGGGTGGTTGACAAGCAAGGACTGAGCAGCTGCTAGACCATTCTCCTTGGTACTGAAGGAAGGCAAAGGAGAGGCCCAGAAAGAAAGGAAAGTGCCTTGGCTTCCTAGCTAGGGCAATCTCATCAATGTGACATCATCATTTGAAGAACCAGTTACTACAGAGGGGCAGTGTACTATAGAAACAGGAAGTAGATGAGGGCTGCCTAGAACCAGGGGTGTTAGGGTTGGGGAAAACAGAGGATCACTACTAATGGGGTTTTTTGAGGGGGAATCAAGAGCTTCTAAAATTAGATTGTAACAATGGCTGCACAACCCTGTAAATATAGTAAAAACACTGAACCACCTACTTTAAATGGGTGAATTGGTTTGCATGTCAACTACATCTCAGTAACTCTTTAAAAGAGTACGTACGGTGGTGATACTGGGCCGCAGGCTTCTCCTGCAATAAGAGAAAAAGAAACACTGTGAGGATTACATCATGCTGGGTCCTGTTGGCACAGGTCTTGTATTCACTTGGTGACACTAGGAAACCAGATGGCAGGCCAGGCGCAGTTGCTCACTCATGTAATCCCAGCACTTTGGGAGGCCGAGGAGGGCAGATCATGAGGTCAAGGGATTGAGACCATCCAGGCCAACATGGTGAAACCCCATCTATACTAAAAACTACAAAAAAGCTGGGTGTGGTGGTGGCATGAGCCTGTAGTTCCAGATACTCAGGAGACTGAGGCAGGAGAATTGCTTGAACCCAGTAGGTGGAGGTTACAGTGGTCTGAGATCACACCACTGCACTGTAGCCTGGTGACAGAGACTCTGTCTCAAAACAACAACAACAACCACAACAATGAGAAAACCAGATGTAGAACAGTGATCAAGTCACTGCCCCAAATAATGCATAGAGGATGCTTGTACAAAAGGCAGTGGGTTTGGAACATTTAGCAAGTGTCTATGTTGACTAGGAAATATAAAATTATTTTTTCAAGAAGAAAATGCTGCTACTGAGAAATATGCTCACGAGCAGTTTGTAGCTAATGCCCTCTTTTGACGAACATCGTCCATCAGGCCTCAGTTGGTCATAATCTCCAGTGACCAGTCGCAAGAGTCCACAACCCCCTGAGGCCTGATTTATGATGGTAGTCAAAAATCATATTCACTTCATAGTCTAGAAGCCCCACACAAAAAAAATTTCCAGACAAATAAATGTATCTTACCATGTCAGAGGCCACCTCCTCCTCCTCACTGCCAAGGGTGCACTCCAGTGGGTGGTCAGCAGGAGCTAGGAGAACACACAGTGACAGTCAGTGCATTGGTGCTGCTGAGGAATCTCACAAGGAGCTTTGGGGAATGTGGACGGGGGCTGGAGTGTGTGGAGCTGGGTGGTTGACAAGCACGGACTGAGCTGCTGCGGGACCATTCTCCTTGGTGCTGAAGGAAGGCAAAGGAGAGGGGCAGAAAGAAATGAAAGAGCCTTGGCTTCCTAGCTAGGGCAACTTCATCAGTGTGAAATAGTCTAAGAACCGGCTAATAAAGAAAGGCACTGTATGGCTCAGTGAGACCATCTCATCACCCCTGCTGCCCATGTGAAGGTCCACACAAATCCCTAAATTTTGGGAAAGGTTACAGGATTATTTAACTTCTGTGGATCTACATATCCTGCTACTACATTTATCATCTAACCTGGTGTATTTTTAAAATTGTAGTAAAGTATACATATTTATTATTTTAATTATTAAGTGTGCATTTTAATGACATTATAGTCAGCGAGTAACATTCATGATGATGTGTCAATAATGAGAAAAATCTAACTTCATAATCTAGCTTCCKCCTGTGGCAATGAAAGAAAAACAGCAGTCCAATAGAGGAAAAATAAATAATGACTGCAGAAATTAATGGAATAAARAACAGGAAATCATCAGAGAAAATCAACAAAACMAAAAACCAGTTCTTTTAAAAGATCAGTAACATTGATAAACCTCTACGTTGTCTAACCACAAAGGAAAGAAGGAAGTTTCAATGTAGTAATAATATCAGTTCAAGAGGAGTGAAATCAAAGAATAATAATAAAGGAATATTCTGAGCGCATCTGTGCTCACACTTAGATACATTATATGAAATGAGCTCATTTTTTGGATCTGTTTCAGAAGGTTAAAATTCTTTTCAGGATTAATTAATCATCTGAATAGGCCTATATTTATTTTAGAAACTGAATCAATAATTAGTATCTTCTCAAAAGAACAAAAACACTACCTTCCAATGATTTTACCGGTAAATTCTACCAAAATTCTTACAAAGAAACATGTAGTCTTACCATATAAGCAAGTAATCCTAATTTTAGTATTGCCTTAGTTACATTTTAAAAATTATGTTTCCAAA
>NW_022445757.1:0-2730 GCF_009761245.1 Sapajus apella | reverse complement strand
ATCCCAATGTGATTCATTTCTCTTTGAACGACCACTGCTTGCAAGCCACAGCCATTGTATCTGTTTATTTCCTTGTTCTGGTTTCCAATGCTATTGGCATCCCCATCTTGACAATGTTTTCCTAAATTTCTATTATCATGTCTCTTACTTCACTGAAATTGTTATCGAGGTAATTGTAGAATCACATGCAATTCTAAGAAATAATATAAGCCCAGTGTGGTGTCTCACACCTATAATCCCAGGATTTTGGGAGGCTGAGGTGGGTGGATCACCTGAGGTCAGGAGATCTAGACCATCTTGGTCAACATGGTGAAACCCGTCTCTACGAAAAAAATGAAAAAAAGTAGTTGGGCGTGATGGTGCCTGCCTGTAGTCCCAGCTACTTGGGAGGCTGAGGGAGGAGAATCGCTTGAACCTGGRAAGCAGAGGTTGCAGTGAGCCAAGAGATTGCACCACTGCACTCTAGCCCAGCAACAGAGCTAGATTCTGACTCAAAAAGAAAGACAGAGAGAAAGAGAGAAAGAGAAAGAGAGAGAGAGAGGAAGGAAAGAAGAAAGAAAGAATACAAACTAGGTACAGTGGCTCTCACACCTGTAATCTCAGCACTTTGGGAGGCCAAGGTGGGTGGATCACCTGAGGTCAGGAGTTCAAGACCAGCCTGGCCAACATGATGAAACCCCATCTCTACTAAAAGTACAAAACAAAATTAGCTGGACGTGGTGGCAAGTGCCTGTAATCCCAGCTACTCAGGAGGCTGAGGCAGGAGAATCACTTGAACCCGGGAGGTGGAGTTGCAGTGAGCCAAGATAGTGCCGCTGCACTCCAGCCCTGAGGACAGAGTGAGATTCAATTTCAAAAAATAATGATAATAAAATAATAATAATAATATTACAGACAGATCTTTTCTATACTTGGCCCAGATTCCTCCAGTGGTGACATTTTGCAAAATTAAGTCCACTACCACATCTCTGATAGCAACACAGTTACAATCTATCCTTCTTCTTCCCATGGCCCCATTTTACTTTCTGTGTGTGTGAAGTTAACCTGGGTAGGTTTGTGTATCCATCACACTCCACATACAGACGTTTGTCCACACCACAAGAATGTGTCCTGTGATCTTTCTATAATCACACCCACCACCCTCTAATGCTCCCATCCCCAGAGCCAATCAGGAAGCTTTCTAAAAAGGTATTTGTCTCCTAGGGGTCCCCAGATTCTACTCCGCAGTCTGCTGAGCAAGAAGCCCAAGGGTGGGGTCAGAAATCTGCATACTTAATACGATGCCTAACTGACTCCAGTGCTGAAGGTAGGACTGGTACAAAAATTGAGCCCAGCTGGCTGGACGCAGTGGCTCATGCCTATAATCTCAGCACCTTGTTTTGTTTTTGTTTTTGTTTTTGTTTTTGTTTTGAGACAGAGTCTCACTCTGTCGCCTAGACTGGAGTGCAGTGGCGCGATCTCAGCTCACTGCAACCTCTGCCTCTTGAGGGTTCGAGCAATTATCTGCCTCAGTCTCCCAAGTAGCTGGGAATTACAAGTGCCCATTACCACGTCCAGCTAATTTTTGTATTTTTAGTAGAGACGGGGTTTCACCATCTTGGCTAGACTGCTCTTGAACTCCTGACCGAGTGATCCACTCACCTCAGCCTCCCAAAGTGCTGGGATTACAGGCATGAGCCACTGCACCTGGCCTAATTTCAGCACTTTGGAAGGCTCAGGTGGAAGGATCTCTTGAGACCAGACAGCAGAAGTTCCAGTATGTTATGATTGCACCACTGCACTCCAGCCACTGCAACAGAGCAAGATCCTGTGTCAAAAAAAAGAAAAGAAAAGAAAAGAAAGAATGAGCCAGGCATGGTGGCTCAGACCTGTAATTTCAGCACTTTGGGAGACCTAAGCGGGAGGATCACCTGAGGTCAGGAGCTTGAGACCAGCCTGGCCAACATGGTGAAACCCCACCTCTACTAAAAATACAAAAATTAGCTGGGCATGGTGGCAGGTGCCTGTAATCCCAGCTACTCGGGAGGATGAGGCAGCAAAATCACTTGAACCCAGGAGGCAGAAGTTGCAGTGAGTTGAGATTGTGCCATTGCACTACAGCCTGGGTGACAAGAGTAAGACTCCATCAAAAAATAAAGAAAGAGAGAGAGAGAGAGAGGAGAGAGAGAGAGAGAAAGAGAAGAAAGAAGAAAGAGAGAAAATAAAGGAAAGAAAGAAAGAGAAATAAAAAAGGGAGGGAGGGAAGGAGGATACCAAGGAGCCTTCAAAAGCCCTCAAATTCCAAAAATTTTGGTTTTACCTCTCGGAGAGTGAGGCCATAGGAGGAGTATCAGCAGAAGAGGGGTGGGATGTTACACCCAATTTTTTTTTTTTTAGTCTCTGCCAAAAATACAGAAATTAGTGAGCATGGTAGTGCACACCTGTTATTCCAGCTACTTGGGTGGGGCTGAGGCAGGAAGACAGCTTGAACCTGGGAGGTCAAGGCTGCAGTGAGCTAGGATCATGCCACTGTATGCCAGCCTGGGTGACACAGCAAGAACTGTCTCAAATAAAAAGACAGGGAGTGGGCAGGGAGCCTGGGGGATGTGAAAGAGCTCTGTCCTCTATTATCAATGCAATCAGAAGTGTCCAGCGTGGCAAATCCAAAAATAGAACCCTGAGCTTTAGTGGGTTTTTTTCTTTCTTTTTTTTTTGAGACAAGGTCTTGCCCTGTCACCCAAGCTTGAGTTC
>NW_022445756.1:0-2633 GCF_009761245.1 Sapajus apella | reverse complement strand
CTACAGGAAACCAACATCTAGCAAAGAAATTTGAAGATCGTGTTCACCCTGAATAAACAAGTGCCTTTAAAAAAATTCTTCCAACTTTTAACCTCAAACAGAAAAGTTGAAAAAGAAGTACCATAAAGACACATGCATCCTTTATTTAGATTCACAAATTAACATTTTCTGGGATTGGCTTTGTGTGTCTCTATGTCTCTTTTCCTCTTCACATACACACTCATTTTCTCTCTCTTACACATACATACATATACATGCACACACTCACATTTTGGGGAGCTCTGAACTGCTTGAAAGCAAATTGCAGAGATCAAGATTACACAAAAATACTTAAGGGATTTTTTTCCAAAATTAGCCATTCTTTTATATTACTACAATAACAATCACAAGACATTTGCAACTGATAATTAATATTATGTAGTATACAGTCTAAATTTAAAAGTCTCCACTTGCTCTCAAATATTCTCTATATTAGTCAGGGTTCTTATACTGGATTTTTTTGTCATGTTTCTTATTTTCATCAGTCTAGATTATTTCTTCCCTTCCACCTTTTTCCCTCATCTTTTACAACTTTGACATTTTTGAAGAGTCCAGACTAAGTGTCTCATAGAATGTTTCTTAAACTGGATTCATCTAACTGTTCTGGATTAGAGAAAATGTTTAGGCAAATATTATGTTTCCCATTGCATTACATTGGGAAGTTTATAATATCACTTTATCTCAATATTTGTGAAGCTAAGTTTCATCTCTTCGATTTAAATTCTGTACTTAATAAACATTTGATGGATAATAGAGATATATGAATGTCCTTTTCCTAACAATATGTTAGTGTATAGTGTTAGGAGTAATTTCATGCCAGAATCTCTTTTTTTTTTTTTTTGAGACGGAGTTTCGCTCTTGTTACCCAGGCTGGAGTGCAATGGCGCGATCTCGGCTCACCGCAACCTCCGCCTCCTGGGTTCAGGCAATTCTCCTGCCTCAGCCTCCTGAGTAGCTGTGATTACAGGCACGCACCACCATGCCCAGCTAATTTTTTGTATTTTTAGTAGAGACGGGGTTTCACCATGTTGACCAGGATGGTCTTGATCTCTTGACCTCGTGATCCACCTGCCTCGGCCTCCCAAAGTGCTGGGATTACAGGCTTGAGCCACCGCGCCCGGCCCCCCATGCCAGAATCTTATGCTACCTTGGTGGTATTTGCAAAACGGTGATTTTAAAATTCAGGCATTTTTCTAGATCAGGGGCCAGTAGATTTTTCCAGTAAAGAGCCACATTCTAAGTCTTTTAGGCTTTGTGGGACACATATAGTCTCTGTTACATATTCTATTTCTTCTTTAGCTGTGTAAAAGTTATTAGGTCATGGGCTGCAGGAAAATGGTCTGCAGCAGGATTTGGGCCATGAGTAGTAGTTTGTCAAAGTCCTGTTCTGTGTTATAAAGAAGACCTTTCCTTTTCCTTGTAACACCTGTTTGTGTGTGTGTGTGTGTGTGTGTGTGTGTGTGTGTGTGTGTGTGTGTGTGTGTGTATGTGTCAGAGGGAGAGAATGAGATTCTTTAATAACTATTTCTTTTATAGAGTTGGTCTCTTTAAACTTTTTGTTTTTCAAATAAATACTCTTTGGATTTAACTTTGGTAAATAACACTGTCTTAAGATAATTTCAATTTCATTTTCTTCTATGCTTTCTGATACAATAGCCACTAGCTACATGAGACCATTCAAATTTAAACTAATTATACTGAAATTATAATTAGAAATTAAACAAATTAATAATTAGAACAAATTTAGTTTCTCAGTCACATGAGCCACATTTAAGTGTACAAGTATTCACTCAACACACGTAGCTAGTGGCTACATATTGAACAGTACAGATGTAGGACATTTTTATGATTTAGAAGTTGAATTGGATGGTAATAAATGCAGATTTCAAATGCATTTGCACAGAGTTGTGCACAATAGTCCCTCATAATTAAAGTTAACTTACAATATTTTTCTTGTCTTTTTTTGCTTTTATGCTTATTTCCCTTCTTACTAATTTGTCTATTTCCATTTTTTAAGGTACCAAAGTATTTATTATATCTACTATTTTTCTGTTTTTATCTCACATTTTCCTTTCCTTATGCGTTCTTTTGATTTAGTTTATCAGTTTTTTTTTTTAAAACTTTTATTTTAGGCTCAGAGGTACCTGAGCAGGTTTATTATATAAGTGTCACTGGGGATTGTTGTACAGATTATTTGTCACGTATGTGGTAAGCACTGTACCTCATAGGCAGTTTTTCAGTCCTGACCATCCTCTTTAATAAGCCCAGGTGTCTGTTGTGTCCACGTGTACTCAATGTTGAGCTTCTACTTGTGAGAACATGTAGTATGTGATTTTCTGTTCCTCTGTTAGTTTATGTCAGATAATGGCTTTTACCTTCATCGATGTTGCTGCAAAGGACATGACCTCATTCTGTTTTATGGCTCCATCATATTCCGTGGTGTATATGTACCACATTTTCTTTATCAGTCTACCATCGATGGGCATTTAAGTTGGTTTCATGTCTTTGCCATTGGGAATCACGCTGCAATGAGCATATGCATGCATGTATCTTTTTCTTTTCTCTGTTATCTTCCTTCCCTCCCTCCCTCCCTC
>NW_022445755.1:0-2678 GCF_009761245.1 Sapajus apella | reverse complement strand
CCTGGGCAATGACAGATTGTGTCTCAAAAAAAAAAAAAAGAGAGAGAGGAAAAAAAGAAACAGGGTAGGGTAGGGTAGGGTGGAGACAGGAGGGAAGGGGAGGGGAAATTCATCCATATTGTATTCTTACCAAAAATGTTTAACTGGAGTCTAACCTCGAGAAAAGAATCATGGCTAAATTGAGGAATACTCGCAGTCCTGAATTCTTCAAAAGCCAGTCTCGCCAAAAAGAAATAAAAGCTAGGCCGGGTGTGGTGGCTCACGTCTGTAATCCCAGCACTTTGGGAGGCCGAGATGGGCGGGTCACGAGGTCAAGAGATAGAGACCATCCTGGCCATGATGAAACCCCGTCTTTACTAAAAATACAAAAATTAGCTGGGTGTGGTGGCACGCGCCTCTAGTCCCAGCTACTCGGGAGGCTGAAGCGGAAGAATCGCTTGAACCCGGGAGGCAGAGTTTGCAGTGAGCCGAGGTTGCGCCACTGCACTCCAGCCTGGTGACAGAGCAAGTCTCCCTCTCAAAAAAAAAAAAAGTAAATTGTTGTAGATTAGAGACTAAGAGACATGACAACTAAGCACAATGCATAAGCTCTGGGTTGGAGAGAATCAAAGTAGCTATACAGAACATTATTGGGACAACAGGAACTCTGAATGTGGGCTGTGTATTAGATACTAAGCCTATATCAAGGTTAAATTGTCTTGTAGCTATGTAGAAGAATGCTCTTAGGAAATACTGATGTATGCGGCATAAAGCGTCATGATTTCTGTCAGAAATTCTCCAACGGTTCAGAAAATACATTACATCCACATACATGTGTGTGTACATACAAAGAAATGTCAAATGTGGCAGAATGTTAGCAACTGGTCTGAATAAAAATGTATGAGTCTTCACTATACTATTCTTGCCCCTTTTCTGTAGGTTTGAAATTTCCAAAACACAAAATTTAGAGAAAAGTACACTTTTTAAAAAAGGAAATAAAGAATAAATAAAACAAATGCAACATTATTTTACTCTTTGATTAGTATAAAGTTTTCAAACTAGAGAATGACTACTCGTAAGACTTTTCTAAACCATCCCCTGACTGGGGCTAGGCTTGGCAAATAACTCAATGTACACGGCCTACCCTTCCTGACAGTTTCGTGTAGGTGATGTCGAGTTACAGCGAGTGGCCCCAGACTTGACAGATACCCGGGAAAAGCTGTCAGCGCATGGCCCTGCTGTGCAGGACTGGAATCACTGCCTCCTGCATTTCTGAATCCCTGCAAAACTATCTGAAAAGGAGAACAAGGACAGACTTTCTCTGGGCCAAATTGTGACCCCAAAGCAACAACCTCAACTCAACATGAGGTAAGGACAGTTCTTCAGCCTCTCAGAGGAATTCCAAACTTATCTTTTCCATTAAGGTAGGAAGAGAAAAGAATCTTAGCCAAGCCTATTACCTGCGGTCAGCGGGTTGGCGGCGACCCAGGCGCTGACAGTATCAGTGGCGTCCGCGGCGCGGTCGGCGTCAGCGGCGTCCAGAGGTTCTGCGGCGTCCACACCGAGCACTGCGCGTCAGCGGCGTCCAGAGGGTCTGCGGCGTCCACACCGAGCACTGCGCGTCAGCGGCGTCCCATGCGCTAACGGCGTCCGCAGCGTGACGGCAGCGTCCCAGGCGCAGATGGCATCGGCGGCGGGGTCCGCGCGTCAGGAGTGTCAGCTGCGAGGTAGTCTCCTCGGGGGCATCTGCGGCGCGGTCAGCGGTTCGGCGGCATCCCAGGGGCGTCGGGGCCTAATGGGCGTCCACGGCGTCTGAGGCAAGGTCGGCGCGTTGGGGGCGTTCGTGGCGCACTCGGCACATCCGCGGCGTCGGAGGCGCGTCGACCGGGTCCCATGCGCTAAGGGCGCGGCGTCTACGGTGCGTCCGGGGCGTCCGCGGTGCGTCGGGGGCATCCACGGTGCGTCGGGGGCGTCCGCGGTGCGTCGCGGGCGTCCGGGGCACTTCTGCGGCGTCCCAGGTGCGGTCGGCATGTCGGCGGCACGGTAAGCTGGTCGGGGGCATCCACGGCGCGGTCAGCGGTTCGGCGGCGTCCCAAGTGCTGACAGCGTCAGTGGCGTCGGCAGCGCGGTCGGAGCGTCGTGGGCGTCCGCGGCTTCCGCGGTGTCTGCGGCGCGACTGCGGCGCCATCCGCGCGTCGGTGCCATCCGCGCCGCGGTCTGCGTCGGGGGCGTCTGCGGCACAGTTGACCTGTCCGCGGCGTCCGAGTTGTGACGGCGGCGTCCCAGGCGCGGATGGCATCAGCAACGCGGTCGGCGCATCGGAAATGTCGGCGGTGGCCGCGGTGTGGTCAGTGGGTTGGCGGTGTTCCAGGCGCTGACAGCATCAGTGGCGTTGGCGGTGAGGTAGGCGTGTTGGGGCCGTTAGCTGCGTGGTCCGCACGTCGGAGGGCGTCCGCGGCGCGGTCAGCGTAGGCTGCGTCCGGAGAATCTGTGGCGTCCGCGCCGAGGTCGGCGCGTCAGTGACGTCAGCGGCGCGGCGACGGTGGTGTCCGCGGGGTCTGCGGCGTGACGGCGGCGCCGAAGTACTTTGGCGGCGTTTGCGGATAGCATCGGCTGCGCGTGGGAGTGTCGGCGCGGTAGGCTGGTCGGGGACATCTGCGGCGCGGTCAGCGGTTCAGCGGCGCAGTCGGCGCGTCTCA
>NW_022445754.1:0-2679 GCF_009761245.1 Sapajus apella | reverse complement strand
GGGGGAGGTGAAAGGGGAATTACCCGCTAACGGTGTTTGCTCTGGGCCAGTCTTTTCACCATGTTCATTATCCACAGGCATGTTGGCTTAGACCCTCTGTTACAGAATTCGTACTGAATAAACGTGAGGATGGACAGGGTCTGGTCCACTGGCTGCAGTCACCCTCTAAAAGCAGCCGACGACCATCCCGAGCCCACTTGAATCACTGAAGCAGGTGTGAGAGTGCATTTATTTACCCATCGTTGAGTCCGGGACTGCAGGACAGAGCCCTGCTGGTGGTGATTGACGTCTCAAGCCTCTCTCCAGTGTGTGCCTCGACCTTGAGTGTCTTCATTGTCACTGCTGGAATCATGTCTCCTGTGGCCAATCAAGCTCTGGAGACACAAACACCAGCAAGAAAGGTGTTACCCGGAGGAGCTGACCTGCCCTGCCTGCCGCAGGGGAGGCCACACCACCTCCCACAGCAACTCCCTGCTCTGTCCTCTGCCTTCTCAGAACTGATCTGGGCTCTCTGGCGTCAGAGGCCTTCATCAAGTCACATCTCACATTTGCAAAATTTTCCATCAAGAGAGGACCCCCTTTCAACCTGCCGCTCCCCTGTCCTCTAGGTCATTACAGCTCTCACCGCCAGCCTTATCAATGTGGGGCCCCAACGACTACGGGCAGGCTTCAGGTCGGTGATCCAACAAGCAGACCCTGTGCCAGGTCAGAGCCACTGCTGCAAGACTACCCTGTGCAGACCGGAGTGTTCTCTCTGCATTGTGTGCAGGGCTGCTGGGTGCTGGAAACGTGCCCAGCATGATGAGGGACTAGATAGTACATTAACAAAAATTAACATGGAGACCCCTGGCTAATGACTGCCACCCTGGAGAGCACAGTGCTGGGGATCCGGACACGTGGGGGACATCACTCTGCCTCCCTGGGTTTTTCCTTGCAGAGCAGCTATCAATGGACAAGTGCTATCTTTCATCTAGTAGGTCCTTCCTGCACACAGCCACAAGTACTGGCCACTCTGTGAGGCCCTGGGGGTGCTAAACAGTGGGTCGTATCCAGGTCCTAGAGGGGTTCACAGCTGAGGGCAAATTGTAAGCAGAGTGAAGAGCGTGGCCCTGCAAACCTGTGCTGGAAAATCAGGGAGGCGGCAGCAGAGGGGAGGGGACACCTCAGTGTCCCCAGGAGGCCACCCTCATCTCCCCTGTCCCTGGCCACAGCCTGGAGTGTCATGAACTAAACACATATAAAGCATAAATTTGACAAAATTTAAATAAATATATATGCAATCATGGAGATGCGAGTTTTTCATTTGGAAACTGACGATAGTGGCTGTGCTGCCCGGGGGGACATGAATGCAGGGCCTCCCAGACAGCCGCGCTCAGAGAGCAGCGTATGCATCCACACGCAGAGTGCCCGCCCTGTACGCCAGCCTCCCACATCTGAAGGGGAGTACACCTGCGCCTTAAAACGCGCCCATTACTCTTTATCTGGAAAGTCAGCTTCCATCACCACCTCCCTGATCCTCACCCCTCATAGGAACCCAGAATCAAGGAGCCTCCCCAACCAAAGCCAAAAGGAAAGTTCCACTTTCTGCATCACCTCCACTTCTTCTCAGCAAGTGAGTGATTCCAGATCATGCACTTTTACTCACTCTCGGGATGATCTGTAATTGAAATGGGAAAGGTTCCCTTGTTCCCCCCACAGGGTGTGCGGTGGGGGTGTGGCTCACTTCTTCAGACGGGCAGGCTGTGGGGCTCTGCCCCCAGGGCAGTGTCTAGGGGTGAGTGTTTGCATCTGAAGGACCACTGGGGGTGTGTTACAGGGTGCCCTTTTAGCTTGCTGTCTACAGGTGGTGCCTGTTAACCCGCTCAGTTAGACCATCTACCTTGTCACAAGGACACAGGGCTTTCTCAATCCCAGGGTTTCTTGCCTTGGTGTAGGGAAGAATAGAATCACGTGGGCTTGGAGAATGAGTGCAAGGTTTTATTGAGAGGGAGGAGCTCTCAGCAGATCGGGAAGCCAGCAGGGAGATGGCTTTCCCCTGGAGGTGGGACATTGGAGGCCCAACCCTTCCCCAGTGGTGGGACTCTTCTTCGACCACTCTGGCCAAACTCCATGTCATTCTGCTTCTGCCCATGGCCTGCCCGTGTGCTGGCGCCTGACAGGGCATCCCTCTCAATGTCCAGCCACTTCTGTGTTGCTCCACTGATATGCTTCTCTCAACGTGATGTGCCAGGGTGGTTGTGGGAAATGCAACATTTGGGCACGAAGGCAGGAGTGCTTGTCCTCACCGAGGTCCGTGGGGGTGGAGCCCTACCAGGGAGCTCACCGTCCTCTACCCAGCCCTTCCCTTCCCCTGTCTCATATCATTTAAACGGACCATGCTCTTCCCTTCCCAGCACGTCTGTATCATAATTACAGAACAGTGTGCTTTAGAAAAACAGAGGGGAAACTGTAGTCCAGTCAAAGCCCCGCAGGGAGGGTGAGGACACCAGTAGGACGTGCAGGAGCTTTCCCTGGAGGATGGGTATCCCGAGTCTATTTTGGCTGGCAATTGGGAAATTCTTAGTCCCAGAAGGAGGAAGTACAAGTGCCGAGGGCAGGCCCTCTCCCGGTTTGTTTATGAGCTGAGGCTGAGGCCATTTGTGACTGACCCTGTCTTGCCAGGAAACAGTATCACGTGTT
>NW_022445753.1:2150-2680 GCF_009761245.1 Sapajus apella | reverse complement strand
TTGTGTGTTCACACTGATGATAGTTTCTTTTGCTGTCCTGAAGGTCTTCAGTTTAATTATATCCCATTTATCAATTTTTGCTTTTGCTGCCATTAAGGAAGAACCAGAAGAGTTAACATTCACCAACACACCATGGTCTCCACAACACTCACCACCTTCTGATGTGTGTCGTAGTTTACTTAGTTGGTTATTGTGTGCGTCTCCTCACTGAAGTACAAGTCCATGAAGACAGACAATTTTGTATGTTTTGTTTACTGTCGTGCCTACAACACCAAGCGGGGTAGATGCTCAATAAATGTTTGTTCAATGTTGGATAAATCAATGGATGAGATATTACTCCTTCAGAAAGGGCTTTTCCTGACCAACTCCTCCCTATAATCGAAGTTAGATCTGCCCTGTGATTTTCTCTTTCTCTCAGTGCCCAGTTTTTCCTTCAGAGAAGGTGCCATCATTTCTAATTATAAATGCTCATTTATATTTGTGTTTAATATATGGCTCCCAGCAAGATTGTAAAAGCATTTTGAGGACAC
>NW_022445753.1:1253-2140 GCF_009761245.1 Sapajus apella | reverse complement strand
TATGCCAGGAATTCTGTTCCAAGATGCTGTCTTTGCCTGTTTATTTATTTGGGGTCTATGCTCAACAGCCACCTCCATTCTTTTCCACTTTAACCCCATGATGTTACCCTATCATGAGGTCTTGGTAACATTTGTCATTAGTTCTCCTGCTTCCTGTTTACCTATTGGTGTATTTGTGTAAGAAAATGTTGATGGGAGCCTTTCCAGAATGGGGAACAGGGCTCCGACAGAGGAGTAAGAGGATTTTAAGTGTTGAAGAGGTTGGTTAGTGGTGGGGCCACACATCACCTCCCCAGCATTGGCCCAATCACACTCATCCTTAGAAGACGGTTGGACAGTGCCTCTTCCCTGACCAGCACCTATGCGCATCCACATCTCAGGCTCATGTAAGAAAATGACTGCAGGTCAAAGTGAGCCACCAGGGACCTTCCTCAAAAAGGCCTTTCCCCCACCTTCTCCTAGTTGAAAACAGGCCTCTATTATTCTTCCTCATGGCAATGCCTTTTGGCCCTACTTAGCATCCTTACAATCTGAGGTCTTCTCTGTGTCTGTGGATATCTTTGTTTGATTCTCATTTCTCCTGCTAACCTTAAGTCCAGAAGGGCAGAGACCAGCCTGGCTGTCTCACCCATCACTTTGCCGCAACACCAGGGAGAGTGCCTGACATTTCATGGGAGTTTATTAAATATTTGTTGAATGAATGCCATTGACCTGGTTTTGTATTTAAAGAAGCCTCTGGAAGGAAACCTTTCTCCACGGGGAAGCAGAGCTCTAAGGTAGAAGGTAAGGTTAAGTGGGCAGAGAGACAGGCAGGTGGTGGTGGGTGGCAGTGCCTTTTGGTAGCAGGAGCAAAACTGGAGAGGGAAGGGGAAGGGAGAAGAGAGGTC
>NW_022445753.1:439-1243 GCF_009761245.1 Sapajus apella | reverse complement strand
GGCAGGAGGCCGCCTGAGTGTGTCCTGCAGACCAGGGAGGGCAGCAGAGGCAGCGCGCGGGCGACTGGCCACGGGCTCAGCCAGGAGGATGCGGAATCTGAGTGGGGCGGGGAGGCGGCAACCTGCGGGGTCAGATGGGCGCGCGCCCGGGGCGCCACACGAGGTCGCCTTCCGCTGCCTGCAGCAGGTGGCAGCGCTGGGGCAGCAGACCTTTGACTTTCCGGCCGCCTGCCGGCGGGCTCCCACCCTAGCCAGTTTCCTGCGCCAGGAGGCGCTCACCCTGGGCTTCGTGGGCACCGCAGCCTGGCTGGCGCTCGGGCTGGTCGGAGTGCGTTTATCGCCTGCTTCTACCCAGAGGCTGGACCCAATGTCCCAGGACCGTGACTTTCTCACGGCGTCCACGGGGCCCTGCCCCGCTCCAGGGTTGGAGAACGCGCGGGCAGCCGGCGGCCCCCGTGCTAAACTTCCCCTGGCCCTGGGGGTTGCCGTGCCCTCTTCGTCCAGGCTGCTGCTGCACTGTCCCTGCATGGAAGCCCTCAGCAGCGCCCGCAAATCCTCCTGGCGCTGCTCGGCTTCCCCTTCGCCAGCTGTGGGAGCCAAGTCTTCCTGCAGGAAGGAGCAGGCAGCTTTGACTTCGTCAGCGGCTTCCACTCCGAGGAATGCCAGGCGCCCCAGAAGCCCTCACATTGACACCGACAGCCTCTGTGCGCCTCGGGTAGCCCTGCCCTGGTCGTGCCAGGACTGACCTCCGCAGCCGCGAGCTCGGCCAGGACCTGCAGGCGCAGGCACAGCCCTGGGGGCTCG
>NW_022445753.1:0-429 GCF_009761245.1 Sapajus apella | reverse complement strand
AATAAACTGTGCTAGGAAAACCCAACACCCACATGTATGAGAATACATCTAGACTATAATCTTACCATATAAAAAAATCTACTCAAAGTAAAGATTTAAATGTGGGACCTGAAACTACTAAAGAAAACATAGGATATAGCTTTATGAAATTGGTTAGGATAAGGAATTTTCAAATAGCTATCAAAGCACAAGCAACAAAAGCAAAAATGAAGTTACCTTAAACTTAAATGCTTCTGCAAAGCAGAGGAAGCCATCAACCCAGGGAATGAAAAAACAACCCAGAGAATGCATGAAAGTATTTCCAAACTATGCATCAGAGAAGAGATTAATACACAATATACAAAGAACTCAAACTACTCAAAAGCAGAAATACAAATAATCTGATTTTTAAAATCTACCCAAAAGCTTTGTCCCCCACCATTGTTTCCC
>NW_022445752.1:0-2680 GCF_009761245.1 Sapajus apella | reverse complement strand
TTCACAATAACCAGTCAGAACTGCCTATAGGTATTGACCCTCCCTAATAGGCAATGGCAATAAACCAAACATATTTTCTGTCTTCTTAACCACACATTGAAACACAAGAATGTTTTCCAAAGCAGTAGTGGTGGGCAATAATGTCTTTAGGACTTTAATAAATGTAAACGTGATTCTGATTTCCTAGCTTCCTTTCGTTTTAGTCCTCCGTAGTATACTTTCATGATGAATTTATTTATTTTCTGTTGTTTGAATTAAAAACTCATCTGCCCTTTTATTTTAAAAGAGGCTGGTTTTGGGCCAGGCGTAGTGGCTCACGCCTGTAATCCAAGCACTTTGGAGGCCAAGGCGGGCGGATCACCTGAGGTCGGGAGTTCAAAACCAGCCTGACCAAAATGGGGAAACCTCGTCTTAAAAAAAAAAAAATTAAATTAAATTCAAAAAAAAAAAGAGGCTTGTCTTTGATTAACTTTAAATTTTATAAAACTAATGCATTGTGCCTGTGTGATAAACCAGTGGTTCTCCAAATGTGCCCTGTGGACCTCTGGGGATCCCGAAGACCCTTTCTGAGAAGGCCTAAGAGGTCAACACTGTTTTGTTTTGTTTTTCTTTGTTTTATTTTGTTTGTTTGTTTTTGTTTTTCTGAGATGGAGTTTCACTCTTGTTGCCCAGGCTGGAGGGCAATGGTGGGATCTTGGCTCACTGCAACCTCCGTCTCCCAGGTTCAGGTGATTCTCCTGCGTCAGCCTCCCGAGTAGCTGGGATTACGGGCGACTACCACCACGCTCAGCTAACTTTTGTATTTTTAGTAGAAATTGGGTTTCACCATGCTGGCAAGGCTGGTTGTGAACTCCTGACCTCAGGTGATCCATCTGCTTGGCCTCTCAAAGTGCTGGGATAACAGGCCTGAGCCACCGTGTCTGCTGGACACTGTTCTGATAATCATACTAATTCAACCTCAGAAAGTTGATACAAAATTTTTTTTAATTAAGAAAGTAATACAAAGACACTGACTACTTTTTCATAGACACTTGCCATAACTGTATAAAAGCAGAGGTGGATAAAACTGCTGGTTTCTCAGCCTAAATCAAGGCAGTGGTACCAATTACACTGGTAGTAATTCTGTTCTTTATTGTCCCTTCCAGTTAAAAAGCAGTCTAAAGTACTTAAGAATGTCTTTGTTGAGGCGGTAAAAATTAATGGTGTTACTAAATCTTGACATGTCTCTTTAATATTCTGAATCTGTAGAAAGCTAAGAAGAAGCGCTTCCGCTGACTGCAGTATGGTTGTGTTTAAAAAAAATTCATGATTTAATTGTGGACGGAACAATCACTTTTTTCACAGAACACCATTTTTATTTAAAAGTACTACTGTGCTGGTGCAATGGTTCACACCTCTAAAATCCAAACCCTTTGGGGGACCAAAGCTGACAGATCGCTTGAGCTCCTTCAGAAGTTCGAGAGTAGCCTGGGAAGCATGGTGAAACTCTGTCTCTGCCAAAAATACACAAATATTAGCCAGACGTGGTGCCACACCTCTGTGGTCCCAGCTACACAGGAGTCTGAGGTGAGAGAATTGCTTGAGCTGAGATCATGCCAATGTACTACAGCCAAGTGACAGAGTGAGACTCAGTCTACAAAAAAAAGGACAACTACCATTCTCAAAAATAAATGAACTAAGGTTGTCACTTCAAGGAAAATAAACATGTGTTCCAATGATAAATTAAGCTTTCCTGAGGACTCTGAAAATCTCGCTCCTTCTACTATAGGCTTGAAAGTTTTTCAACACTTAAAGACTTTAAAAATAATATTGGTAGTTAAAAGTGGTTTTTGACACAATATAACATAAACCAATATATTCCAAATAACTAATGTATGATAGTATAAATGCAAATATGGGGGAAAAGATCCATTTAGCATGCAAGACAGATTACTGATCAAATAAATTTATTAACATGTATAATACCACTGCAACTAATTTTAAAAAGTAGCACTTGTCAAGTTTTCACTTATTATTAAATACCCACAACTGTCTAAAAGCTTTAAAAATGCACCTTTTACCAACTACATATTTGCATGAGATTAGGTCATGTCATTGCTTCCTTTTTTTGACTACAGGCATGCACTATCATGCCCAGCTATTTTTTGTATTTTTAATAGAGGTGGGTTTCACCATGGTGGTCAGGCTGGTCGCAACCTTCTAACCTCAAATAAATCTGCCTGCCTGCCTTGGCCTCCCCAAAGTGCTGGGATTGCAGGTGCCTCCCACCACACCTGGCCATCTTATTGCTTCTTAAAGCAAATTGCAAAGAAAGACCTAGACAATCCAGCTGTCTTCTATTGAGACATTCGAGGTTTTCAATAATATAAATACATGACACACTTTTTACTCAACTTTTTGTTGTAGACAATCTATGTTCTCATTAAAAATTTTATGTTAACAATATTGTTCAAGGAGCATTTTCTGTTGTCACCACCTGGGTCATGGGTTACTACTGACATCTACTTGGTACAGGCCACCACTGCTGCTAAACTTTCTGCAGTGCACAGGACAGTCCTCGTGACAAAGCGTTATCTAGATCAAGATCTCGACAGTGGTAAGGCTGTGAAATCTAAACTAAAAACAGATTTAAAAAAAAAATCTCAATTTTATAGTTCTATGACAGTAAATATCAATATCA
>NW_022445751.1:0-2680 GCF_009761245.1 Sapajus apella | reverse complement strand
GTGATGGTCACAGCAGGAAATGTTGGGAATCATGATTTGGGTAGGGGTGGGGGAGGACATGCTTCTCTGGGTCACTCCTGGGATGTGGCCCTGGGTCCAGCTTTGGGAAAAAGAATAAATAAAACTCGGAGCATCAGTGTTTTGGGGGTGGGGATTGAATCAGTGTGGTCTAAAGCAGGGGAGGGGTGTCCTCATGACACTCACCCCAAGGTGCCCAGCACTGGCCTTTGGAAGGCAGCTCCATGGCATGGGGTTACAGTGACAACTAGTGCAGCAACCCTCCCCTTCCAGTCTCATGTTGGGGGGAGCTCAGAAATGGAGACTTCTAGCCAGGCGTGGTAGCTCAGGCCTGTAATTCCAGCACTTTGGGAGACGGAGGCAGGCAGATCACTTGAGTTCGAGACCAGCCTGGCCAACATGGTGAAACCCATCTCTACTAAAAATACAGAAATTAGCTAGGCACAGTGTCTTATGCCTGTAATCCCCGCACTTTGGAAGGCCAAGGCAGGTGGATCATTTGAGGTCAGGAGTTCAAAACCAACTTGGCCAACAGGGTAAAAACCTTTCTCCACTAAAAATACAAAAATTAGTTGGGTGGTGGCAGATGCTTGTATTCCCAGCTACTCGAGGCTGTGGCAGGAGAATCGCTTGAGCCTAGGAGGGGAAGATTGAAGTGAGCTGAGATTGCCCCACTGCACTGCACTCCAGCCTGGTGATGGAGTGAGACTCTGTCTCAAAAAAAACACAGAACTGGAACTTCTCTTGCTCCACTTCTTCTCTTTTCTCTGCCTGCCTGGGAGACTGATCAAACTTTCCAGGTCTGATGGGGAGACGTTTGCCTTCTCCTTTTGTGGCGCCCTGGGGTGAAGAACAGAAGCGGAGGCTGGAGAGTAGGCAACACCACGCACCCCTGGCTGCGAGAGACCCACCAACCAAGTCTTGCCTGTGATGCCTCCCACTCACCACCAGGTGTCACCCTCGGCCCTCTCACCATGGCTTGTCCATTCCACCCTCTGGTTCAGGCTGGGCTTTAGGGCTGCAGAGGGAGACACAGAAGCCTAAGTTTGCATGCGGGAGCAAGAATGGTGACCCAGGTGTCTCAGTGCTGGCTCCACAGCTCCCTGTCCCCGTGGCCTCCTAGACTTGGTTCAGGCCTCTCTGTGAGTATCTGTGTGTGTCCATACTTCCATCTCTGGGAAAGAGGCCAGCCAGGATGTGGACATTCCTCTCAGGGGTTGCGCCTGGCCAGGACTGTCTGGACTCCCTCCTCCCATGCAGTGCTGCCTCCCCTTCCCACAGGCTGGGCTCCCTCCACAGAGCTGCCCCTGGCTTGCCTTCCCTGTCCTAAACACTCCCCATCCCATCCCCCTGTCTGACCTGAGCTGGACACTCAAGCCTGGTCCCACTCTCACTCCCCAAGAGAGACTGGGAAGTGTCTGAGACTGAAGGTGGGGTCCAGTATAAATTCAGGAGAAACGGTATAGGACGAATAACCAGGATGCTTAGTTCTAGAAGCTTCTTTGGAAACTTGGGCAAGGCTGTGGGCCCTTTCTCTGGAGCTACCAGCAGAGGGAAGGACCTGCTGCCTCCAGAGCAGCTCCAGCCCTGTCTAAAACTCTCTTGCAGCCACCCTCTCCTGCTGCTACAGCTGCCCCTTCTGGCTGGCTCCACACACAGCCATGCCTCAGTTTCTCAGCAGCCCAGAGCCTGGAGTTCACCAGGAGCTCCTTCATGGCCCTGCACTAAGTCCACACCTTGGGCTCGCTCCATCCTTTTCAGCATACTCTGGGCTCTGTCCCCAGCCCCCAGCTTGGGCCTCCGATCCTGCCTCCGATTCCACACCCTCAGGCCTTTCCAAGTGATCACATTCATGCACACACACATACACATATACACATACACAGACACGTGTACATGCACACATGTACACACACATATACACGTACACATACAAACATGCAGGTGTTAGACACACATATACACATACACTACAGACCCATGTACACAGGTACACACACACAAATATACACATACCAACACTACAGACGTGTACAGATGCAAATACACAAACACTGACACATAAACACTGAAACACAACCATATACACATACAAACATTACAGACATATGTACATACAACTACACAAACACTACAGACAGGCCGTTGCCATCTCAAAAAAAAATATCAGTGGGGTATGTTAGTGCATGCCTGTAGTTCCAGCTACTTGGGAGGCTGGATTGCTTGAGCCAGGGAGGTCGAGGCTGCAGTGAGCTGTGTTTACATCACTGCCCTAGTCTGGGTGACAGAGGGAGATCCTGTCTTGAAAGAAAAGAGAGAAGGGAGAAGAAAGAAGGAAAGGAAGGAAGGGGAAAGACAAGAAAAGGGAAGGAATGAATGCAAAACCTATTCATGCTCTGTGATACGGGGATGCAGAAGTGGACTATATCTGGGCCGTGCTCTCCAGGTGGGAACATGGCCAATTGGAAAGATCAGGGCAGTAAAACCCAGAGACTGTGGGAACCAATGTCTGCCAGAGGTTGAGGCTGCAGTGATTGCACTGCTGCCCTTCAGCCTGGGTGACAGAGCAAGACCCTGTCAGTTCAGGAGTTGGAGACCAGCCTGCCCAACATAGGAAAACCCCATCTCTACTAAAGGTACAAAAAATTAGCCAGGCATGTTG
>NW_022445750.1:0-2681 GCF_009761245.1 Sapajus apella | reverse complement strand
GACAATTTGACTTCCTCCTTTCCTATTTGAATGCCCTTTATTTCTTTTTCTTGCCTGATTGCTCTGGCTAGAACTTCTAATACTATATTGAATAGCAGTGGTGAGAGCGGGCATCCTTGTCTGGTGCCACATTTCAAGGGGAATGCTTCCAGTTTTTGCCCATTCAGTATGATATTGGCTGTTGGTTTGTCATAAATAGCTTTTATTATTTTGAGATACGTTCCATTGATACCTAGCTTATAGAGTGTTTTTAGCATAAAGGGCTGTTGAATTTTGTCAAAGGCCTTCTCTGCATCAATTGAGATAATCATGTGGTTTTTGTCTTTGGTTCTGTTTATGTGGTGAATTACGTTTATAGACTTGCGTATGTTGAACCAGCCTTGCATCCCCGGGATGAAGCCTACTTGATCATGGTGGATAAGCTTTTTGATGTGCTGTTGCAATCGGCTTGTCAGTATTTTATTGAAGATTTTTGCATCTATGTTCATCATGGATATTGGCCTGTAGTTTTCTTTTCTTGTTGAGTCTCTGCCGGGTTTTGGAATCAGGATGATGTTGGTGTCATAAAATGATTTGGGAAGAATTCCCTCTTTTTGTATTGTTTGGAATAGTTTCAGAAGAAATGGTACCAGCTCCTCTTTGTATGTCTGGTAGAATTCAGCTGTGAACCCATCTGGACCTGGGCTTTTTTTGGGTGGTAAGCTCTTAATTGCTGCCTCAACTTCAGACCTTGTTATGGGTCTGTTCAGGGTTTCGGCTTCTTCCTGGTTTAGGCTTGGCAGGAGGCAAGTGTCCAGGAATTTATCCATTTCTTCCAGGTTTATTAGTTTGTGTGCATAGAGTTGTTTGTAATAATCTCTGATGATGGTTTGAATTTCTGTGGAATCTGTGGTGATATCCCCTTGATCGTTTTTTATTGCATCAATTTGGTTATTCTCTCTTTTCTTTTTTATTAATCTGGCTAGTGGTCTGTCTATTTTGTTGATCTTTTCAAAAAACCAGCTCCTGGATTTATTGATTTTTTGAAGTGTTTTTTGTGTCTCTATCTCCTTCAGTTCTGCTCTGATCTTAGCTATTTCTTGTCTTCTGCTAGACTTTGAGTTTTTTTGATCTTGCTCCTCTAGCTCTTTCAGTTTTGATGAAAGGGTGTCAATTTTTTATCTCTCCTTGTTTCTCATGTGGGCACTTATTGCTATATATTTTCCTCTAGAGACTGCTTTAAATGTGTCCCAGAGATTCTGGTATGTTGTGTCTTCATTCTGGTTGGTTTCGAAGAACATCTTTATCTCTGCCTTCATTTCATTGTTTATCCAGTCAACATTCAAGAGCAAGTTGTTCAGTTTCCATAAAGCTGTGCGGTTCTGAGTTAGTTTTTGAATTCTGAGTTCTAACTTGATTGCACTGTGGTCTGAGAGACTGTTACGATTTCCGTTCTTTTGCATTTGCTGAGGAGTGATTTACTCCCAATTATGTGGTCAGTTTTAGAGTAGGTGTTATGTGGTGCTGAGAAGAATGTATATTTTGTGGATTTTGGGTGGAGAGTTCTGTAAATGTCTATTAGGTTTTCCTAGTCCAGGTCTGAGTTCAAGTCCTGGATATCCTTGTTAATTTTCTGTCTGGTTGATCTGTCTAATGTTGACAATGGGGTGTTAAAGTCTCCCACTATTATTGTGTGGGAGTCTAAGTCTCTTTGTAAGTCATTAAGAACGTGCCTTATGTATCTGGGTGCTCCTGTATTGGTTGCGTATATATTTAGGATCGTTAGCTCTTCTTGTTGCATTGATCCTTTTACCATTATGTAATGTCCCTCTTGGTCTCTTATGATCTTTGTTGCTTTAAAGTCTAATTTATCAGAGATGAGAATTGCAACTCCTGCTTTTCTTTGCTCTCCATTTGCTTGGTAAATCTTCCTCCATCCCTTTATTTTGAGCCTTTGTGTATCCTTGCATGTGAGATGGGTTTCCTGGATACAGCACACCGATGGGTTTTGTCTTTTTATCCAATTTGCCAGTCTGTGTCTTTTGATTGGGGCATTTAGTCCATTTACATTTAGGGTTAATATTGTTATGTGTGAATTTGATACTGCCATTTTGGTGCTAGCTGGCTGTTTTGCCCTTTAGTTGAGCTGGTACTTGTTGTTCCTTTATATGTGTAGAGCCTCTTTCAGGAGCTCTTGTAGAGCTGGCCTGGTGGTGACGAAATCTCTGAGTACTTGCATGTTCCCAAAGGATTTTATTTTTCCTTCACTTATGAAGCTTAGTTTGGCTGGATAGGAGATTCTGGGTTGAAAGTTCTTTTCTTTAAGGATGTTGAATATTGGCCCCCATTCTCTTCTGGCTTGTAGGGTTTCTGCTGAGAGATCTGCTGTGAGTCTGATGGGCTTCCCTTTATGGGTAACCCGACCTTTCTCTCTAGCTGCCCTTACTATGTTCTCCTTCATTTCGACCCTGGTGAATTTGACGATTACGTGCCTTGGGGTTGCTCTACTTGACGAATATCTTTGTGGTGTTCTCTGTATTTCCTGGACTTGAATGTTTGCCTGCCTTGCTAGGTTGGGGAAGTTTTCCTGGAAAATATCCTGAAGAGTATTTTCCAGCTTGGATTCATTCTCTTCGTCGCATTCAGGTACGCCTATCAAACGTAGATTAGGTCTTTTCACATAGTCCCACATTTCTTGGAGA
>NW_022445749.1:170-2682 GCF_009761245.1 Sapajus apella | reverse complement strand
CACTCAGGAGTATACAAATGCAGCTTTTAGAAGAAACGTGTTTTTAACTCGCTGAATCTAAACAGATGCCACTTCCTAAGGTGAACGAACAAACATCAGAGCAGTTTGAAAGAGACGTTTCTCCTGTGGGTAGACGCGATCTTTCCGGTAATTCTTATGAGCCTGTTTATGGCTGGAAATGTCTCTTTCCAGATTTCCGAAAGAAAGGGTTTCTGAACTGTTACATTCACACATCTGGTTAACGCTGTTTGTTGAACACACCTTGACACTCATTCTGCAAAATAGCTCCGTTTTTCTTTTATAGCGAGATATTTCTCATTACACCCCATACTACCATTCACACAGGAATATCCAAACTCAAATTTTAGAAGAAACGTGTGTCTACCTCGCTGAATTTAAACATAGATGCAACTTCCTAAGGTCAACGTACGTACAGCAGAGCCGTTAGAAAGAGACGTTTCTAATGTGGTTTAGACGTGACCTTTCTGCTATTTCTTATGAGCCTGTTTGTGGCTGGAAACATCTCATTCTAGATTCTAGAAAAATAGGGTTTCTGAACTGCTACATTCTCACATCTGTTTAACTCTGTAAGTTGAATATACACCTCGACAATCATTGTGCTACATAGCGCCGTTTTTGTTTCAGAGCCAGATATTTCTCATTACACCCTATACTCCCATTCACTCAGAAATATCCAAACGCAGCTTTTAGAAGAAACGGGTTTCTAACTCGCTGAATCAAAACATAGATGTAACTTCCTAAGGTGAAGGAACACACAGCAGAGCAGTTTGAAAGTGACGTTTCTCCTGTGGTTTAGCGCGATCAAAATGCTTATTCTTATCATCCTGTTTATGGCTGGAAATATCTCTTCCCAGATTCTCAAAAGAAAGGGTTTCTCAACTGCTACCTTCACACATCTGTTTAAATCTGTAAGATGAATATACACCTTGACAATCATTGTGCTACATAGCTCCGTTTTTGTTTCGCAGCCAGTTATTTCTCATTACACCCTATACACCCATTCACTCAGGAATATCCAAACGCTGCTTTTAGAAGAAACGTATTTCGAATTCTCTGAATCTAAACATAGCTGCAACTTCCTAAGGTGGACAAACACACAACAGAGCAGGTTGAAAGGGACGTTTCTACTGTGGTTTAGACGCGATCATACCGCTAAATCTTATCAGCCTGTTTATGACTGGAAATATCTCTTCCCAGATTCTCGACAGAAAGGGTTTTGGAACTGCTACATTCACACATCAGTTTTACTCTGTAAGCTGAATATACACCTTAACAATCATTCTGCTACATAGCTCCATTTTTGTTTTAGAGCCAGATGTTTCTCATTACACCCTATGCTCCCATTCACTCAGGAATATCCAAATGCTACTTTTAGAAGAAACGTATTTCTAAATCCCTGAATCTAAACATAGATGCAGCTTAATAAGGTGAACGAACACACAGCAGAGCAGGTTGAAATGGACGTTTCTACTGTGGTTTAGACGCGATATTACCGCTAATTTTTATGAGGCTGTATATGGCAGGAAATATCTCGTTCCAGATTCTCGACAGAAATGGTGTCTGAACTGCTACATTCAAACATTTGTTTAACTTTTCAAGTTGAATATACACCTTGAGAATAATTATGCTACATAACTCCGTTTTTGTTATAGAGCCAGATATTTCTCATTACGCCCTATACTCCCATTTAATCAGGAATATCCAAACGCAGTTTTCAGAAGAAACGTGTTTCTAACTCGCTGAATCTAAATATAGAGGCAACCTCCTATGGTGAACGAACACACAGCAGAGCAGTTTGAAACAGACTTTTCTAATGTGGTTTAGACGTGATCATACCGCTAATTCTTATTAGCCTGTTTATTACTGGAAACGTCTCTTCCCACATTCCCGAAAGAATGTGTTTCTGATATGCTACTTTCACACATCTGTTTAAATCTGTAAGATGAATATACACCTTAACCATCATTTTTCTACATAGATCCGTTTTTGTTTTAGAGCCAGGTATATCTCATTACACCCTATACTCCCATTTATTCAGTAATATCCAAACGTAGCTTTTCGAAGAAAAGTGTTTCTAACTCACTGAATCTAAACATCGATGCAACTCCCTAAGGTGAACGAACACACAGCAGAGCAGTTCGAGAGAGACGTTTCCCCTGTGGTTTAGACGCGATCTTACCGCTAATTCTTATGAGCCTGTATATGGCTGGAAATGTCTCTTTCCAGATTCTCCAAAGAAAGGATTTCTGAACTGCTACATTCACATATCTGTTTAACTCTGTAAGCTGAATACACACCTTTACAATCATTCTGCTACATAGCTCCTTTTTTGTTTTAGAGCCATATATTTCTCATTAAACCCTATACTCCCATTCACTCAGGAATATCCAAACACAGCTTTTAGAAGAAACGTGTTTCTAACTCGCTGAATCTAAACATTGATTCAACTTCCTAAGGTCAATGAACACACAGCAGAGCAGTTTGAAAGAGA
>NW_022445749.1:0-70 GCF_009761245.1 Sapajus apella | reverse complement strand
CATACACCTAGACAATAATTCTGCTACATAGCTCCGTTTTTGTTTTAGAGCCACATATTTCTCATTACAC
>NW_022445748.1:0-2682 GCF_009761245.1 Sapajus apella | reverse complement strand
TCTAAAAATATTTCTTGAGAAGATAATCAACTATACAAAACAGAGATATGTATGTTAGGTTGTTCTTCACATCTTTCATAATAAGAAAAACATGAGGAAAAACAAGATATCTATCAATGAAAAATGAGTCATTGATTCAACCATAATTCATATATGCAACATTATACAATGCAGTAATTTAAAATAGTGATGTAGATCTATATATTTATATCACCAGAAAGGTGTCACCACATACATAACACTGGTGGAAAACGGGGGTGAAATTGCAATTCATTCTCATGTATGAAGCAAACCACAATATCCAATTGGCCCCAATCTAGGATTAATTCTTTACTGTGGCTAACATATGTTGGTCAACATCCTTCCTAACAGTGTCATTGCTACCCTTATCAGATAATCCCATACTTCTTCATATTTATCAGCAGCAAGAATTTCATCCTGCCAGAAGTAGAGTAGGGGATGAAAAAAACACTTGGTCTGAGAGGACATTTTTCAACACCTAAGATGGCCCTACCTATAAACGCACAATCCAAGATCATGATTCTCACAGCCCATCCTTGTCCAGTGATAACCCTGTGGGTTTTTTGGAGGGTTGAATTTTTTTTACATGTTTCCTTTTCATTTTAAATACACTACTTGGATGGTCTTACTCACAATGTGTTTTAAGTAGACATCCCCAGAAATAGACCTGATATGAGAATTTGTGTTCCAGTGATTCATTAAAGAAGTTCTTCCCAAGGAGACTAGTAAGGGAATGAGGAAGCAGGACAGGGAATGAGAAAAAAATTAAGCAGAGGTGCAATTTTGGGTACAGTCCTGAAGGGCAAATTATAACTCACACTTTGCCATGGCAAGAGGCGGAAGAGCTGAGCTCATACTCTTGTACTGCTTAGTCCTTATCTAATGTCTGCTCCTAGGATTGGAATAGCCAGATGCTTTCAGCTCTCTGAACTTGCAGATGAAGCAGCCACCATACCCAAGGGCAGCCCTCCACACCACTAGATACAAAACCATGAAGGAGTAAGGTGGGGGAGCTGGATAGAAAACAAAGGGCAAAAGGGATCCCAGGGGATTTGTGTTAAAAATATCAGCACCCTCTATAACCCCCACAACTTCAACCAGCATGACAAATTCCAAATTTGTATCATTACCACAGACCTTGCCCTTGAACTCCAAACTTATACACCTAAATGCTTTTTGGACTTCTTCCTCATCTGCAGGCTCCCCAAACATACCTCGTCCAAAACTGAGCTCTCCTTCCTATTACCCTCCTGTACTTTTCTTAACGAATGTCCCCTTCGTACCCACTATGGCCAATCCAGAAAACTCAGTGTAACTTGCCAGACACCTCACGTTTTAATTCACCAAGTCCTTTTGAGTTTGCCTATGTAATACACCTTTAGCCTATTCCTGACTCTCATACCTTAGTTCTGGAGTCATACTTCTTCACTGTCTCTTTGCTACAGTTTGTGCACCCCAGTATTCATCTTCTATCCTGCTACTCTAGATTAGCCCTTTCAAATTTATATCTTACCATAGCACTGCTTTGCGTAAAACTTTTCAGTGGCTTCTCATTTTGCAGGTTACAGAACTAAATACTTGGGATTTCAGTTTACATCATCCTGTTCTAACTCCCATCTACCTTTCTAATATACTCTTGTACCTTTAAAATCATAAATTCAAAACACTTTTAACTATTGGAGTTCTGAAAATTGTCTTGTTCTCTTATGCTCGAGGTGATCCATGAGCACTTTGTTCCTACATTAGCTCTTCTAAAAGACTTCCTTGGCATTCCTTTCCCCTTAGGCTGATTAAATTTGTTTTTTTAAATCCCTGTAGTAGCCTGTGCACACCCTCATGGTAGTATCTATTTATGTATAAAATATAGCCAATTAGATCTTGGGGGAAACAAAATACCTGGTTCTTCCTCTGCCTACCTAACACATTGCCTGATGCCATTTTCTAAGTCCTGTCGGTGTGCCCTAATTCTGGCTCTTTATGCATGATCAGGCAGTACATTGCTGTATTAGATAGTAGTAGTACAAAGATAATAAGGCTGGTGCTCTGCTTACAGTCTAATAGGGAGGATCTTCAGATGTGATAGGATTCTAACACTGAATCAGGAGTACACACTGAGTGCCGTGAGTTCCAAAAAGGGACTTTTAGGCTAATTTATGGGTTTAGGGAAGGCTTGCCATAGAAAATGATGTCTAAGCAGATTTCAAAGGACAGGTAAAGTTACCTAGGCAAAGAAATGTGATATCTCCAGATGTTTCCATTTCTACTTAAAGTCAGCATTATTATCAACTGTGTCTTATTCTTAAATGTCACCAAAGAAACAGCCAGCAAACTTGGGACAGGACAGTAAAATAATAAAAATAATAGACCTTTCTTACCAGATGTCAAGGTGATTTTGTCACTTCAGTTGCATTGCTTTTGGGTCTCAGTGAACTTAATCATCTTAATATAAACATCTTTGGGAAAGAACCTTATTCCCACTCATTTTAGATTTTCTTGGGATTAAATGCATAGAAAGCAAACTTTATATAACAAATTTTTCCATTGCCTTTTGAAAGGTATCACCAGAGTCCAAAATGTTTGCAAGGTTTTTTTTAAACATTATTGCAATGGGGTAAATTATTATTATTATATATGGAAGCTAATCATTTCAGAGTAAACAAC
>NW_022445747.1:0-2682 GCF_009761245.1 Sapajus apella | reverse complement strand
AGAAGACCTCATAGAATTCATATAATTAAACAGCATCGGCCAGGCACAGTGACTCATGCCTATATTCCCAGCACTTTGGGAGGCTGAGGCAGGAAGAGGAGGTCACCAGTTCGAGACCGGCCTGGCGGATATGGTAACATGCTGTCTCTACTAAAAATATAAAAATTAGCCAGGCGTGGTGGCGTGTACCTGTAGTCCCAGCTACTCAGGAGTCTGAGGCAGAAGAATCACTTGAACCTGCAAGGCGGAGGTTGCAGTGAGCCGAGATTGTGCCACTGCACTCCAGCCTGGGCGACAGAGTGAGACTCTGTCTTAAAAACAGCAAAACAACAACAAAAAAACCAGCATCATAAAGTGATCTGTGACTGGGCATGGTGGCTTCACACCGGAAATCCCAGCACTTTGAAAGGCTGAAGCAAGAGGATCACTTGAGGGAAGAAGTTTGAAACCACCCTGAGCAACAGACATAGTGACACCCTGTCTCTTAAATCATAAGTAAAATAATAAATAATAAGAAATATGGGATAATTATTATTTATTATTAATAATAAATGCAAATAAAGTAATTTGCTTTTCTTCCCATCCTTTTTGAATATGGTAAACAAACCATGTAACAGCACAAAGATTGAATTTCATGCTATACTGTCTGCCTCTAATCAGACATAATTATTTTTAAGAATGTACAAAAAATTGAAGATAGTAGTATTACCAGCTTGCCTAATAACTTCTAACAGAATCCTTAAAAAATACTATTTGTGATTTGTCACTCTCTTGCTTTACCATAAAACTCACTGGCTTGTTGAGGAAACATTATATTAATGAGTTACTTTGGTCCTTTGAAGCTTATCCATCAGGTTGATTGAATAGAAATAGGTACTGAGTACTTTGTGAGAAATGAACATATTTTTCTGAAAGTGAGGCTGGAGTAATGTTCACATGTGGTACAAATAACAGATGCTTGGAACTCAGCCTCAACGACAGTTAACAAGCAATTTATGTTCCAATTTATGTTCCGGCCATGCTGGGGAGAGGACACAAAATAAACCACACCCTCAGTTTTTGTATTTATTTTTTTCTCAATCAAGGTATCCTCTGACCCTTTCCATTTGGCAAGTGTGGGCATTTTCCATTACAACATTCTGTTTTAAACGACTTCACTACCTCACTCAACTTGTTTGATACCATGACATGGAATACTTATAATGACTCACATTTACAAAAATATGTTTATAATGATAAAAAATATTTGCTAACAGATTTCAGAAAGGATTCATCAATTATTGACAGATAACTAATGACTCTAAGGCATCTTTGCCAAAATCCAAAAGGTATTCAACAATGTCACCTGAACCCATATTGCTTGATGATGTTAAAGTTTAGTTAATGAATTACAGTCACTGTAAACTTCCTGACAATACTCTTCCAAGACATTATGACATATCTGTTAGGAACTGATATTCCTGCAAAATTGGATTTATGATGAATTCCTTGCATGAGCAAATCAGAAAGGCCCTTTCAGTATGTTTATAATATGGGTTTATTGGGCCGGGCGCGGTGGCTCAAGCCTGTAATCCCAGCACTTTGGGAGGCCGAGGTGGGTGGATCACGAGGTCAAGAGATCGAGACCATCCTGGTCAACACGGTGAAAACCCGTCTCTACTAAAAATACAAAAAATTAGCTGGGCATGGTGGCACGTGCCTGTAATCCCAGCTACTCAGGAGGCTGAGGCAGGAGAATTGCCTGAACCCAGGAGGCGGAGGTTGCGGTGAGCCGAGAACGCGCCATTGCACTCCAGCCTGGGTAACAAGAGCAAAACTCCGTCCCCCCTCCCAAAAAAAAAAATAATAATAATAATATGGGTTTATTAAGAACAAACACCTTGGCCAGGTGTGGTGACTCCTGCCTATAATCCCAGCACTTTGGGAGGCTGAGGTGGGCAGATCACAAGGTCAGGAGTTTGAGACCAGCCTGGCAACACAGTGAAACCCCGTCTCTACTAAATATACAAAAAATTAGCAAGCATGGAAGTGCCTATAATCCCAGCTACCTGGGAGGCTGAGGCACGAGAATTGCTTGAACCCAGGAGGCGGAGGTTGCAGTGAGCTGAGATCACCTTAAAATGTTCATCATTTGAATAGACTGATTGCATCAGATACGGGGAGTTTTTGACAGAAGGCTTGTAAGTACTGAACCAGTTAGTTCCTGCCAAAGCATTGCTTAATAGTGCATTTTTGCTTGTACCTTTTGCTAACAAAGGCATTTTTCACTGGTTTTATATAGAACCTTCGCATCAACTTCCTTAATAATCCTCTTCTCTGCCAGATTATATAAGATGATGAAATGGTACATTTTGGAAAGAAGTGACTAAGTAAAGATTTCTTCTCATTCTTTTAAATAACTGTGAGAAATGTGGCACCTGGCGGGAAAGATAAGTGATTTTGACGCAATACTATTATGGCCAGGTAAATATTACTCACTTTTTATAACACTAATAATTAAACAGAGCCTTAGTCAATCTTTTGGCAATTGAGATGTTTAAGACTTGGCTGGCCGCGGTGGCCCACGCCTGTAATCCCAGCACTTTGGGAGGCCCAGGCTGGCAAATAACCTGAGGTCTGGAGTTTGAGGCCAGCCTGACCAACATGGAGAAACTCCCTCTCTACTAAAAATACAAAATTAGA
>NW_022445746.1:0-2683 GCF_009761245.1 Sapajus apella | reverse complement strand
AAAAAAAAAAAAAAAAAAAAAAAAAAAAAAAGAAATACATGCTTTATATTATCAGTATTCTCAAAGGAACTGAAGGAGAGAAAAACAAGGCATGATAAAGCAGTCTCTGTTGTACCAGGAAATATTCTTTTTTAATGAGCAACACTATGCCTTTCCCCTATTTCTGGTTTATGAGATTATGTTTAATTTGGAAAAGCTCCTGGGTGAGTCTGACATAAAGCTTTAAAAGCATGAAGATGCTGGGCATGGTGGATCATGCCTGTAATCCCAGCACTTTGGAAGGCTGAGCCGAGTGGATCACTTGAGGTCAGATGTTCGAGACCAGCCTGGCCAACATGGTGAAACCCTGCCTCTATTAAAAATACAAAAAAAAAAAAAAAAAAATTAGCCGGGCATGGTGGCACACACCTGTAATCCCTGCTACTCTGGAGACTCAGACACTGGGTTCAAGAATCGCTTGAGCCCAGGAGGCAGAGACTGCAGTGAGCCAAGATCGTGCCACTGCACTCCAGCCTGGGCCACAGAGCAGAGCAAGATGCCACCACAAAAAAAAAAAAAAAAAAAAAAAACCAAACAGGCAAAACTACAAGTGCATGAAAATCTTAAAGGAAAAAGAGCTTAAAAATATACAAAAGTGGGCTGGGCGCGGTGGCTCAAGCCTGTAATCCCAGCACTTTGGGAGGCCGAGGCGGGTGGATCACGAGGTCAAGAGATCGAGACCATCCTGGTCAACATGGTGAAACCCTGTCTCTACTAAAAATACAAAACATTAGCTGGGCATGGTGGCGCGTGCCTGTAATCCCAGCTACTGAGAAGGTTGAGGCAGGAGAATTGCCTGAACCCAGGAGGCGGAGGTTGCGGTGAGCCGGGATCGCGCCATTGCACTCCAGCCTGGGTAACAAGAGTGAAACTCCGTCTCAAAAAAAAAATATATATATATATATACAAAAGTGTACATATTAATTTCTTACAACACACAAGTCCTCCAATTAGCTTTATCCCATTAACACTTACTATATTCTTGAAGGTTCAGCTCCTTTACTGCATGAATGTCACTAAGCTGGGCAATTCGGGCCTGGACTTTGGTTCTACCCTCTCGACCTGTCATGTCAATTTTTTCAATCATTTGCTGCTGTTTATCAATCCAATAGAGCCAGTTTCCAAACACAGTAAGTCCCACAGGCTGCAAGATATTGGAGTCTTCTAGTACTATCCGGTTAGCACCTTGGAAAAGGAGAAAATTCAACAGAAATTACTTATGTGGGTCATGTTATACTTTTGATAATTATTTCCTACCAGTTAGATTCTAAAAGTGTAGAAAAGAAAAAATAAGCTCTCTACCACAAAACTTAAAAATCATGCAAAGGCATACAGACACTAGAAAATAGGTCATAAACTAAACATTGATGTGGAACGAAGGGCAAGTAAGTACCCAATATGCAGTAAATCCTTTTGTTAATAGAAATGCAGAAAAGAACTTAGAACAGTAGTTTGAAAAACCCTAAATTATATATACAACAGATAAAAATAGCACTTCCCTGGAGGAACAGTGGTGGTGAACTCAGAGTTCTGAGTACACCTGAGGCATCTATGAATAACAGCTTCATTTTCACCCCACTTGGCTTCTCAGAACACAGAAAAAATGACTGACTCATCCCAAGGTAAGAATTATTTCCAATCATCCTAGACACAGAGCCGTCCAGACTCTGAAGAGGCAACTTCTGCTATTGTTGGATAATGAGAAAGTTCTTTTATACAGTGGGCTAAAATCTGTGTTCATACCCCCCGCCCTGCATTATTCATATGTTCTCCCTCACTCAAAAAGAAAAAATACCCTCATTCCTTCTGTCTTTTTCATAACAGTCCTTCAAATATTTATAGAAAGTTTTCATGGTTCCTAAGTCCTAAGTTCAGTCAAAGAAAGACATTAGCTGGTATTTTGGAAATACCAAGGAAAGTTCCAGGAAAGAGGAAAGCATAATGCCAACTTTTAATAAATGAAGAAAAGTGGAGAGAGGAGATATTCCAAATGGGAAGGCACTGTGCCTCAGTCAACATTCAGATCCATTGTAGGCTAAGTACAAGTTTACTTATGTTCTCTCCTAAAACTCTACTAACATGGTGGATTTAAAAAATTTTACGCCGGGTGCAGTGGCACACACCTGTAGTCTCAGCAATTTGGGAGGCTGAGGCAGAAGGATCATTTGAGCCTACAAGTTTGAAATCAGCCTGGGCAACATGGTAAAATGCCATCTCTACAAAAAATACAAAAGTTAGCCAGGCATGGTGGTATGCATCTGTAGTCCCAGCTACTCAGGGAGGCTGAGGTGGGAGAATTGCTTGAGCCAGGAGGTCAAGGCTCTAGTGAGCCAAGATCATGCCACTGCATTCCAGCCTGCGTGACAGAGTCAGACCCTGTCTCCAAAAAAAAAAAAAAAAAAAAGATAAAAGAAAGGAAAGAGGCCAGGCGCGGTGGCTCAAGCCTGTAATCCCAGCACTTTGGGAGGCCGAGGCGGGTGGATCACGAGGTCAAGAGATCGAGACCATCCTGGTCAATATGGTGAAACCCCGTCTCTACTAAAACTACAAAAAAATTAGCTGGACATGGTGGTGCGTGCCTGTAATCCCAGCTACTCAGGAGGCTGAGGCAGGAGAATTGCCTGAACCCAGGAGGCGGAGGTTG
>NW_022445745.1:0-2683 GCF_009761245.1 Sapajus apella | reverse complement strand
ATCTATCACACCTGAACCCATCACACTGGAACCCATCACACCTCAACTCATCAGAGCTTAACACATCTCACCTCACCCATCAAACCTCAACCCATTACACCTCACCAATCACAGCTTAACCTATCACAGCTTAACCCATCACAGCTCACCAATCACACCTCAACCCATCACAGTTTAACCTATCACACCTCACCCATCACACCTTATGCATCACACCTCAACCCATCACACCTCAACTCACCACAGCTTAACCCATCACACTTCAATCCATCACACCTCACACTTCACACTTAAATCCATCACACCTAAACCCATCATACCTTAATCAATCACACTTCAATGCATCAAAGCTTAACCCATCACAACAAAGCCCATCACAACTCCACAAATCACACGTCACCCATCACATATTACCCATCACAGCTTAACCCATCACAGCTCACCCCTCACACTGCAAGCCATCACACCTGAAGCCATCACAGCTTAACCTATCACACTGCAACCCATCAAACCTCAACCCATCACAGCTTAAACCATCACATCTCAGCCATCACAACTCACACATGACATCTGAACCCATCACACATCAGTTCATCACACCTCACCCATCCCATCTTACCCATCACACCTCACCAATCACACGTCAACCCATCACACCTTACCCAGCATACCTCAACCCATGACACCCCACCCATCACACCTTACCAATCACACCACACCCATCACACCTCACCCATCACACCTTACCCATCACACCTCAACCATCACACCTCAACTTATCACACATCAACCTATCACAGCTTAACCCATCACAGCTCAACCCATTACACTTCAACCTATCACACCTCAACCCATCACGCCTCATCCATCACACCTCACACATCGCACCTCAACCCATCACAGCTTAACCCATCACACCACAAGCCATCAGACCTCAACCCATCACACCTCACCCATCACACCTCACCCATCACACCTTACCCATCACAGCTTAACCCATCACACCTCACCGATCACACCTCAGCCATCAACACCTCAACCTGTCACAGCTTAACACATCACAGCTTAACCCATCACACCACAACCCATCACACCTCACACATCACACCTAAATCCATCACACCTCAAAACATCAAAGCTTAACACATGACACCTCAACCCACCACAGCTTAACCCATGACATCTCAGCCATCACAACTGACACATTACACCCAAACCCATCACACCTGAACATATCACATCTCAACCCATCACAGCTTAACCCATCACACTTCACCCATCACAACTCAACCATCACACTTCACCCATCACACCTGAACACATCACACATCAACACATCACACCTCACCAATCACACCTCACATATCACTCTTCAACCCATCGCAGCTTAATGCATTACACCTCACCTATCACACCTTACTCATCACAGCTGAACCCATCACACCTCACCCATCACACCTCAACCCATGAAATCTCAACCATCACACCTTAACCCATCACAGCTTAACCCGCCACAGCTTAAACCATCACACCTCATCCATCACACCTCAAACCATCACACCTCACTCATCACAGCTTAACCCATCACAGCTTAATACATCACAGCTTAACCCAACACAGCATAACCCATCACACCTAAACCCATCACACCTCACCCATCACATCTCAACCCATCACAGCTTAACCCATCACAGCTTAAGCCATCACAGCTTAACCCATTACACCTCACCTATCACACCTCAACCCATCACAGCTGAATCATCAGAGCCTAACCCATCACACCTCACCCATCACATCTTAACCCATCATGCCTCACCCATCACATCTCACTTATCACACCTCAACCCATCTCAGCTTAACCCATCACACTTCAATCCATCACACCTCACACATCACATCTAAATCCATCACACCTCAAAAAATCACAGCTTAACCCATCACACCTCAACTTATCACAGCTTAACCCATCACATCTCAGCCATCACACCTGAAGCCATCACACCTCAACCATCACACCTCAACCCATCACAGCTTAACACATCACACCTGACCTATCACACCTTACCCATCACACCTTACGCATAACAGCATAACCCTTCACAGCTTAACCCATCAAACCTCACCCATCACACCTCACCCATCACAACATAACCCATCATACCTCACCCATCACACCTCACCCATCTCAGCTTAACCCATCACACTTCAATCCGTCACACCTCTAACATCACATCTAAATCCATCTTAAACAATCACAGCTTAACCCATCACACCTCAACTCATCACACCTTAACCCATCACAACTCACCCATCACACCTCACCTGTCACAGCTGAAGCCATCACACATCAACCCATCACACCTCACCAATCACACCTAACACATCACATCTCAACCCATCACAGCTTAACCCATCACACCTCACATATCACACCTTACCCATCGCAGATGAACCCATCACACCTCACCCATCCTACCTCAATCTATCCCACCTGATCCATCACAGCTTAACCCATCATACCTCACATATCACACATCAACCCATTACACCTCACCAATCACACCTCACTCATCACACCTCAACCCATCACAGCTTAACCCATCACACCTCACATATCACACTTTACCCATCACAGATGAACCCATCACACCTCACCCATCACACCTCAACCCATCACACCTCA
>NW_022445744.1:1131-2684 GCF_009761245.1 Sapajus apella | reverse complement strand
TTTTTTTGAGATGGAGTTTCGCTCTTGTTACCCAGGCTGGAGTGCAATGGCGCGATCTCGGCTCACCGCAACCTCCGCCTCCTGGGTTCAGGCAATTCTCCTGCCTCAGCCTCCTGAGTAGCTGGGATTACAGGCACGCGCCACCATGCCCAGCTAATTTTTTGTATTTTTAGTAGAGATGGGGTTTCACCATGTTGACCAGGATGGTCTCGATCTCTTGACCTCGTGATCCACCCACCTCGGCCTCCCAAAGTGCTAGGATTACAGGCTTGAGCCACCGCGCCCGGCCCCTATATATATGTTTTTTAAAGACGGGGTTGCACCATGTTGGTCAGGCTGGTCTTGAACTCCCTACCTCAGGTGATCCGCCTGCCTTGGCCTCCAAAGTGCTTGGATTACAGGCATGAACACCCGGCCACAATAATTTTCTTTTAATTAATAATAGAGATGAGGGTCTCACTATGTTGACCAGGCTGGTCTTAAACTTCTGACCTTAAGCAGTCCTCCCATCTTGGCCTCCCAAAGTGCTGGGATTACAGGTGTGAACCACCATGCCCAGCCTTGATAAATAATTATTAAGTGGGCTGGGCGCGGTGGCTCATGCCTTTAATTCCAGCACTTTGGGAGGCCGAGGTGGGTGGATCATGAGGTCAAGAGATTGAGACCATCCTGGCCAACACGGTGAAACTCCGTCTCTACTGAAAATACAAAAATTAGCCTGGTGTGGTGGCTCGAGCCTGTGGTCCCAGCTACTAGGGAGGCTGAGGCAAGAGAATCGCTTGAACCCGGGAGGAAGAGGTTGCAGTGAGCCGAGATTGCGTCACTGCACTCCAGCCTGGTGACAGAGTGAGACTCCATTTCAAAAAAATAAAAAAGAAGAAAGAAAAAAAATTAGTTGGATGTGGTGGCACACTGCTGTAATCCCAGATACTTGGGAGGCTGAGGCAGGAGAATAGCTTGAACCTGGGAGGTGGAGGTTACAGTGAACCGAGATTGTTCCACTGCACTCCAACCTGGGTGACAGAGCAAGACTCCATCTCAAAAATAAATAAATAAATAAATAAGTTGTGGTATCTGCTCTAGGGTTTACGTGAGTGAGAGGTTTTAGCAACAGGCAGGACACATGATCATATATCTTCATTGGAATTGATTACTCAAACATTTTCAGCTCATGAACAAAATTGCCCTTCTACCTTCTGGGTTACAATGGTTTTAGCCCAAACTCCTTTTTTCTTCTGATAAATATTTCTAGAATATTTCTCCCTTGTCCCCCTTCCTATCCCCTCAAACCTTGTTAATTTATCACCCTGTTTGAAATGGTCTCTACTGGGATAGAGGTACAGAGGTCCCTGAAGTAGCATTGTCATCTGAAATCCAGTAAGGACGTGCAACCTTCCCAAAGGTTGGTTTGGGTGAGAATCAAAGATTAAAGCACCTGGGCTACCAATAGTTGGTTCAAATCCAGTTGAAAAATCAGATCCTTCAGGTATAACCTTAAGACAAAATTTTAAAAAGAAAAATCAGATCTTGCCAGGTGTGGTGCCTAATGCCTG
>NW_022445744.1:371-1121 GCF_009761245.1 Sapajus apella | reverse complement strand
GACCCTGCTAGCTCTTCGCCCCAAGAAATGGCCGGGAGCTTGAACGAGAGTGGGTTGGTTCGCCTGTCCTAAAACCTAGATTTCAGATTTCTCAATCTGGTCATGCTGCTTCCTCTCATTGGACAGAAGGCTCCCCAAACCAGTACCTGGGGCCTTATCCTCCCCGGGCCAGCGCCTCCCCAATAAGTTGAAGATGTCCAGATGGGTCGTAATGGTGCAGATCTCTTAGGGAGGACCTGATATTGAAGGAGTTAGAGGGGTCCTGAGTCTTCACCCTCACCCCCACACTAGGAGACTGCGTTTTCCTGGGGTTAACAGGGGTGCTAATTAGGATCACTTCCTCCCTATTCCTCTCTGTCTCTCAGTAACTCCCCTATGGCTTTGCCTATATCCTGACCACTGAACTGTTTTGATTTCCATAGTCATCCCCCAGGCTGAGGCAGAGCCACACTAGAAGGTGCCTATTTAGGCATCATCTCTCTTTTGCCTTATAGGTGATTTCTGATTTTGACATGACCTTGAGCAGGTTTGCATATAATGGAAAGCGATGCCCTTCTTCTTACAGTAAGTCACATACTAGCTTCCCTTGTTGGGCTTGACAAGATGATGGGTTCTAAGGGACAAGTAAAAGGAGTTTTCTCTTTTTCCAGATATACTGGATAATAGCAAGATCATCAGTGAGGAGTGTCAGAAAGAGGTGGGTTACTCCCGTCCTTTGCTCACAAATGGCTGTCATGTGCTTCTTCACAT
>NW_022445744.1:0-271 GCF_009761245.1 Sapajus apella | reverse complement strand
CCTGCCTCAACCTCCCGAGTAGCTGGGACTACAGGTGTGTGCCACCACACCCAGCTAATTTTTGTATTTTTGGTAGAGACGGAGTTTCACCATGTTGGCCAGGATGGTCTCAATCTCTTGACCTTGTGATCCGCCCGCTTTGGCCTCCCAAAGTGCTGGGATTACAGGCATGAGCCACCGCGCCCGGCAGAAAATTAAGTTTTTAAAAAAGTGTTGATTTGCTAAGGAGGATCTAGTTTGTTTTTTTTTTTTTTTTTTTTTTTTTTTTTTT
>NW_022445743.1:0-2684 GCF_009761245.1 Sapajus apella | reverse complement strand
AAAAATGCAGCTATCTATATGAAAGGATGTCAAGCTGTACAATCAACTTACAGTGTTAAACTGATGTGTATGTGCAGCATTTCTGAAATAGTTTCCAAGGAGAATCTGGAAACAGATATTTCCTTCCACATACAGGCATAGAATAACTAGCAGTGAGATTGCCTTTAAAACACAGGAGAAACGTCTATTTCAAACTACTCTGCTTTGTGTTCGTTCACCTTAGGAAGTTGCATGTATGTTTAGATTCAGCGAGTTATAAACACGTTTCTTCTAAAAGCTGCGTTTGGATATTCCAGAGAGAATGGAACTATAGGGTGTAACGAGAAATATCTTACTCTAAAACAAAAACGCAGCTATCTAGCAGAATGGTTGTCAAGCTGTACAATCAACTTACAGAGTTAAACTGACGTGTGTGTGTGCAGCAGTGCTAAAATAGTTTCTTTGGAGAATCAGTAAACAGATAATTCCAGCCTTACACATGCATATAAGAACTAGAAGTAAGACTCCGTTTAAACAACAGAAGAGACGTCTATTTGAAACTGCTCTGCTTTGTGTTCGTTCACCTTAGCAAGTTGCATCTATGTTTAGATTCAGCGAGTTAGAAACACGTTTCTTCTAAAAGCCGCATTTGGATATTCCAGAGTGAATGGGAGTATGGGCTGTAAACAGAAATATCTTGATCTAAAACAAAAACGCAGCTATCTAGCTGAATGGTTGTCAAGCTTTACAATCACCTTAGAGAGTTAAACTGATGTGTGTGTGCAGCGTTTCTGAACTCGTTTCTTTGGAGAATCTGTAAACAGATAATTCCTGCCATATATAGGCAAAGAAGAACTAGCAGTAAGACTGCGTGTAAAACACAGGAGAAACGTCTATTTCAAACTGCTCTGTTTTGTGTTCGTTCACCTTAGGGAGTTGCATCTATGTTTAGATTCAGCTAGTTAGAAACAAGTTTCTTCTAAAAGCTGCGTTTGGATATTCCAGAGTGAATGGGAGTACAGGTTGTAATGAGAAATATCTTGCTCTAAAACAAAAACGCAGCTATCTAGCAGAATGGTTGTCAAGCTGTAGAATCAATCTACAGAGTTTAACTGATGTGTGTGTGCAGCAGTTCTGAAATCTTTTCTTTGGAGAATCTGTACACAGATTCCAGCCACATACAGGCATATAAGAACTGGCATTAAGACTCCGTTTAAACCGCAGAAAACCTCTATTTGAAACTGCTCTGCTTTGTTTTCGTTCAACTTAGGAAGTTGCATCTATGTTTAGATTCAGCGAGTAAGAAACACGTTCCTTCAAAAAGCTGCGTTTGCATATTCCAGATTGAATGGGAGTATAGGCTGTAATGAGAAATATCTTGCTGTAAAAAAAAAAAAACGCATCTATATAACAGAATGGTTGCCAACCTGTACAATCAATTCACAGAGTTCAACTGATGTGTGTATACAGCAGTTCAGAAATACTTTCTTTGGAGAATCTGGAGAAAGATATTTCCAGCCACATACAAGCATATACGAACGAGCAGTAAGACTGAGGTTAAAACCCAGGAGAAACGTCTATTTCAAACTGCTCTGCTTTGTGTTCGTTCAACGTAGGATGTTGCATCTATATTTAGATTCAGCGAGTTAGAAACACGTTTCTTCTAAAAGTTGTGTTTGGATATTCCAGAGTGAATGGGAGTATAGGCTGTAATGAGAAATATCTTGCTCTAAAACAAAAACGAAGTTATCTAACAGAATGGTTGCCAAGCTGACAATTAACTTACAGAGTTAAGCTGATGTGTTTGTGCAGCAGTTCAGAAATCCTTTCTTTGGAGATCTGGAAACAGGTGTTTCCAGCCACCTACAGGTTTATAAGTACTAGCAGTCAGATTGAGTTTAAAACACTGGAGAAACGTCTGTTTCCAACTGCTCTGCTTTTTGTTCGTTCATCTAAGCAAGTTGCATTTGTGTTTAGAATCAGCGAGTTAGAAACACGTTTCTTCTAAAAGCTGCGTTTGGATATTCCAGAGTGAATGGGACTATAGGGTGTGATGAGAAATATGTTGCTCTTAAACAGAAATATGTGACGCTATCTAGCACAATGGTTGTCAAGCTGTACAATCAACTTACAGAGTTAAACTGACGTGTGTGTGCAACCTTAATGAAATCGTTTCTTTGGAGAATCTGTAAACAGATAATTCCAGCCATATACAGGCATAGAAGAGCTAGCAGTGAGACTGCGTTTAAAACACAGGAGAAACGTCTATTTCAAACTCCTCTGTTTTGTGTTCGTTCGACGTAGGAAGTGGCATCTATGTTTAGATTCAGCTAGTTAGAAACATGTTTCTTCTAAAAGCTGCGTTTGGATATTCCAGAGTGAATGGGAGTATAGGCTGTAATGAGAAATACCTTGCTCTAAAACAAAAAAGTAGCTATCCATCAGAATGGTTGTCAAGCTGTACAATCACCTTACAGAGTTAAACTGATGTGTGTGTTCAGCAGTTCAGAAATCCTTTCTTTGGAGAATCTGGAAACAGATATTTCCAGCCAAATACAAGCATATAAGAACTAGCAGTAAGACTGCGTTTAAAACACAGGGGAATCCTCTATTTGAAACTTCTTTGGTTTGTGTTCTTTCACGTTAGGAAGTTGCATCCATGTTTAGATTCAGTGAGTTAGAAACACGTTTCTTCTAAAAGCTGC
>NW_022445742.1:0-2685 GCF_009761245.1 Sapajus apella | reverse complement strand
TCCTGGGCTCAAGCAATCCTCCCACATCGACCTCCCAAAGTGCTGGGATTACAGGCATGGTCCCTCCATTTTTTTTTCCCCAAGGCCACATTAAGTTGTTAGTGGCTGAGTCAAAAGAGTCCCAGGGTCTGCTGACTCCTACTTCAGCGTTTTTCCAGCTAGACTACAGCCACTGTAATTCCTGGAAGTTGTCTGACAGTGGACTCAGATGGATTATTTGGGCGTGTAGCACAAACAGAGGAACATCTCTTAGTAGACTGAACCCTGATGTTCTGATGGGGCCAGCATGTATTCTGGGGAAAGGTTCCATAGCTCCCATCCATGACTGGTGAATAGGAATCAGGTACAAGGCAAGGTGGCTCACGCCTGGAATCCCAGCACTTTGGGAGGCTGAGCTGGGTTGATCACTAGGTCAGTTCAAGACCAGCCTGGCCAATATGGAGAAACCCCGTCTCTACCAAAAATACAAAAATTAGCTGGGCGTGGTAGCAGGTGCCTGTAATTCCAGCTACTCAGGAGGCTGGGCAGCAGAATCGCTTGAACCCAGGAGGCAGAGATTGCAGTGAGCTGAGATTGTGCCACTGCACTCCAGCCTGGGTGACAAAACAACACTCAGTCTAAAAAAAAAAAAAAAAATGCTGCACATTGGCCAGGTGCGGTGCGATGGCACACATCTGTAATCCCAGCACTTGGGGAGGCTGTGGCAGACAGATCAGTTGAGGTCAGGAGTTCCAGAACAGCTTTACCAACATGGTGAAAGCCCATCTCTACTAAAAATATGAAAATTAGCTGGGTGTGGTGGCGGGTGCCTATAATTCCACCTACGCAGAGTGCTGAGGCAGGAGAATTGCATTAACCTGGGAGGCAGAGTTTGCAATGAGCTGAGATCGTGCCACTGTACTCCAGCCTGGGCCACAGAGCGAGACTTCATCTCAAAGAAGAAAACAAGTTGGGTGTGGTGGTGTGTGGTCTCAGCTACTCATGAGGCTGAGGTGTGCAGATCACTTGAGCCCAGGAATTTGAGGCTTCAGGGAGCTATGGTGGAGCCACTGCACTCCAGCCTGGGTGACAAAATGAGACCCCTATTTCTAAAAAACTAATTTAAAAAATTAACAAAATAAGAGCGACAATAGGATAGTATTCATCACCAATAATAGATCAATCACATCACCCACTGAATCTTGCCAACATGATCAAACTCTAATCTAATGGGGTGAGCATAAATCCGGCTGTAAATATGCCACAAATACAAAAGACAGAGAATGGGTTCACCTGCACCAGGGAAACCCAGACTTTGAGAAATGCTACAGGCCCAACAGTGTGGACTCTTCTAAAATCCATAGAAAGGAAAAGGGATAGGCCAGGCAAGGTGGCTCAGGCCTGTAATCCCAGCACATTGGCAGGTCAAGGTGGGCAGATCACAAGGTCAGGAGTTTGAGACCAGCCTGACCAACATGGAGAAACCCCATCTCTACCAAAAATACAAAAATTAGCCAGGTGTGGTAGCACATGCCTGTAATTCCAGCTGTTCAGGAGGCTGAAGCAAGAGAATCACTTGAACCTGGGAGTTGGAGGTTGCAGTGGACTGATATTGTGCCATTGCACTCTGGCCTGGGTGACAGAGCAAGACTCTGCCTCCAAAAAAAAAAAAAAAAAAAAAGGAAAAGGGATAGAGGAGAAACTTGTAGATTGTGTCTTTTTTTAAATTTTAGTTTTTGGCTGGGCACGGTTGTTCACACCTGTGATCCCAATTTTTGCACTTTGAGAGACTGAGGTGGGCAGATCACCTGAGGTCAGGAGTTTGAGGACAGCCAGGCCAACATGGTGAAACCCCAGCTCTATTAAAAGTACAAAAATTAACTGGGTATGGTCCCATGTGCCTGTAATCTCAGCTACTTGGGAGGATGAGAGAGAAGAATGGCTTGAACCCAGGAGGCGAAAGTTGCGGTGAGCTGAGATCACACCACTGCACTGCAGCCTGAGCGGAGTTAAAAAAAAAAAAAAGAAAATTAGGTTTTGTAGAGACAGGAGTCTCCCTGTGTTGTCCAGGTTGGTCTCAAACCTCTGAACTTAAATGATCCTATCACATCAGGATTATAGGTGTGAGCACTCACCCAGCCAACAAACTTGGAGATTGAAAGAGGCTTAAAAGACATAACAATGCTGGGGAACAGTTATGGGCTAGAGATGCATACTAGGGCGGCTCTACTCTAAAGAAACAGAAAGAGGCCAGGTGTGATGGCTCACACCTGTAACACCAAACAGTTTGGGAGGCTGAGAAGGGATGATCGCTTGTGCCCAGGAGTTTGGGACCAGCCTGGCAACATAGTAAGACTCTGTCCCTACAGAAAAAAAAAAAAAGTTTTTTTAAATTAGCCGGGAATGGTGTTGAATGCCTATAGTCCCAGCTACTCAGGAGGCTGCGGGGAGACGATCACTTGAGCCCAAGAGGTCAAGTCTGCAGTGAGCCATGATCACACCACTGCACTCCAGCCTGGGTGACTGAGCAAGAACCTGCCTCAAAAAAAAGAGGAACAGAAAGAAGCAATTACTGTGAATGTCAGGGTTGGGGAATATTTCTGGAGAGAAGGGAGGAGCTGGTATTGTGCCCATCTCCAGCCCCTTCTGGAAGTACAGAGTCTAGTGGGGAAGACAGCAGCACAAGTGGAGATTCAGGCCGCAGCA
>NW_022445741.1:0-2686 GCF_009761245.1 Sapajus apella | reverse complement strand
CAAGGCAAGGCCAGGCCAGGGCAAAAGATCAGGCCAAAAGGCCAGCCGAGGCCGAAAGCCCAGGCCAACAGGCCAAGCCAGGCCAAAAGGCCAGGCCAAGAGGCCAGGCAAGGCCAAGAGGCCAGCCAAGGCCAAAAGGCCATGCCAGGAGGCCAGGCAAGGCCAAGAGGCCAGCCAAGGCCAAAAGGCCAGGCTGAAAGACAAGGCCAAAAGGCATGACCAGGCCAAAAGACCAGGTGAAAAGCTCAGACCAGACCAAAAGACCAGGCCAAGAACCAGCCCAGGCCAAGAGGCCAGTCCAGGCCAAAAGGTCAGGCCAAAAGGCAAGACCAGGAAAAAGGGGAAGACCAGACCAAAAGGCAAGGCCAAAAGCCCAGGCCAGGCCAAAAGATCAGGGCAAAAGACCTGACCAGGCCAAAAGGCAAGTCCAGGCCAGACCAGGCCAAAAGGCAAGGCAATCCCAGGCCAAGAGGCCATGCCAGGCCAAAAGACGAGGTCAAAAGGCCTGGCCAAATGGAAAGGCCAGGCCAAAAGGCCAGTGAAAAAGGCAAGGGCAGGCCAAAAGACAAGACCATTCCAGGCCAAGAGGCCAGGCCAGTCCAAAAGGCCAGGCCAAAAGGCCAGGGCAAGAGGCCAAGCCAGGACAAAAGGAAAGGCCAAAAGGCCAGGCCAAAAGACCAGGCCAGGCCAAAAGTCAAGGCCAGGCCAGCCCAGGCCAAAAGCCAGGCCAGGCTAAAAGGCAAGGGCTAGCCAAAAGTCCAGGTCAAAAGTCCAAGCCAAAAGGAAAGCCCAGGCCAAAAGACCAGGAATAAAGGACAGGACAGGGCCAAAGTTGAGAACAAAAGGCCAGGCTAGGACAAAAGGCTAGGCCAAAAGGCAAGGCAAGGCCAGCCCAGGCCAAAAGGACAGGGCAAGATGCCAGGCCAGGAAAAAAAGTACAGTCCAGGCCAAAAGGCCAGGCCAAGAGGCCGGGCCAGGCCAAGAACCCAGGCAAGGCCAAAAGGCTGAGCTGAAAGTCAAGGCCAGGCCAGGCCAAAAGGACAGGCCAAAAGGTGAGGCTGGGCCAAAAGCCCAAGCCAAAAGGCAAGGCAAGGCCAGGCCAGGACAAAAGGCCAGGCCAAAAGGCCAGGCCAGGCCAGGCCAAAAAGCCAGGAAAAAAGGCCAGGAGAAGAGACCAATCCAGGTCAAAAGGCCAGGCCGAAAGACAAGGACAACGCCAGGCCAGACCAAAAGGCCAGACCAGGACAGAAGTCCAGGCCAAAAGGCCAGGACAGGCCAAAAGGCAAGGCCAAAGGCCAAGCCAGGCAAAAAGGCTAGGACAAAAGGCCAGGCCAAAAAGCCAAGACAGGCCAAAAGGCAAGGTCAAAAGGATAGGACAGGCCGAAAGGCCAGTCCAAAATGTCAGGCCAGGCCAATAGGCAAGCCCTGGCAAAAACGCAAGGCAAGTCCAGACCAGGTCAAAGGCAAAGTCAGGCCAGACCTGGCCAAGAAGCCAGGTCAGGCCAAAAGGCCAGGCAAACTGGCCAGGCCAAAAGGACAGGCCAGGCCAAAAGGCCAGGCCAAAAGTTGAGGCCACCCCAAAAGGCCAAGCCAGGCCAAAAGGCAAGCATGCAGAGAAGGGTGAACAATGAATGGAGTCACTGGGGCAAAGGCAGGTGATTGGTTGTGGGAGAACAAACAAGAGTTCTGGTTGCCACGGCAGCGACCAGAGGAAACGACCAGAGGAAAAGACTTCGGGGTGAGGACTAGGCTGCCAGTCCCCTTCCTGGAGGTCTCCCTCAATCCTCCTGGAAGTCCGCTGCATCCCTCTTAAAGCCCCTGCTGATATGTCAGTCGGGAACTGCTCAAACCTTCCCGGGCACCACCCCTCAGTGGCGCCTGGCTTCCCACCCACCTCCGGCGCTCCGCCCCCGGCCTCCTTTTCCGCGTCACTGGTTCCCCGAAGTGACTTCAACATGGCTGCGGTGCCCGGGCTGCTCTTCTGGCTGCTCGTGCTTGGGCCACCGTGGCGTGTGACGGGCCAGCTGAACCCCAGCACTGGCCGGCGCTTCTCAGAAGACAAACACTGTGCAGATGACGAATGCAGCAGTGAGTGAGCCTGGAAGGCCAGGGGCCCGGGGTCTCTGCAGGAGCGCCACCCAGGTTATGTGGTGGCTGTATCACGGCACCACAGAGGGCCGGATCAAGGGTCACAAGCGGGACGGGTGCGATGCGGGGGTGGGCTGGCTCCGGGTCCCTGTGGCTGCCTTCTCCGGCTCTGCTGGTGCCCAGCCACTCGGGTCTGAATGTGGGGGCTGCACCTCCCACTTGTTGCCAGCATTTTATTTTTCCTCTGCTGAGACGGGGGCTTGCTTGTGTGGTCGGTCCCTGGTGTCTCCAGGAGTAGCTCACAGTGTTCCTTCCCCACCCCCCATCTGCCTGGGCTCCGAGGGTAGATGTGGTCGCGAGTCTCGTGACTGGTCTCTGCACACCGCAGCCAAAAACTTTCCTACTTGCGCCACCAGGACCTCGGCAGTTGCAGTACCCCGGCAGATGTGCTAAGGCCTCAGTGGGCATTTTCCCAGTGGCAGGTTGATGGTGAGCTTCTCTGGAAAGGCTCTCTGGGGCTACCGCTTTGCCCTTTTGCTTCACTGGGATTTGGGCTCATACCGCCTTTTGAACAGGAATTGGGAGTTTAGTTTTGGGA
>NW_022445740.1:0-2686 GCF_009761245.1 Sapajus apella | reverse complement strand
CGCCCCCGCCCCGGCCCTGTGCCGCCCGGCTCACCTCCCTGCGCGCCGCCCGCCGCGCCCTGCAACCAGCTGGACCAGCAGCAGCAGGCGGAGTGCGCAGGACCCCGACCCCCGCGCCGCCATCGCCCAGGGCTCGCGCCGGAACGCGGGCAGCCGCCTCTCGACCGCGCACAGGGAACGCGGACTCCTGGGGTTTGGAGCACGGAGTGTGAGTCGTGAGAGAAAACCAGGGCAGACACAGCAGAGGGGCCGCTCTGCTCCTCAGCTCCCGCCGGGACAGCAGCCTCATCCTGGCGGCTTTGGGCGGGCTCGGGACGCCTGAGGAAACCCGCGGCGCCCGGCCCCGCCCAGAACCGCCCAGAACCACCCGGCCCCTCCCCGTTCGCCTCTGGCCACGCCCAAATCCCCCGCCTTGTTCCTTGTGGCCCAGTCTGTTTTAATCATAGCCCCGCCTCCGATCCCACCAGGGCTTTTCCCCAGCCCCGCCTCCTGCCCAACCACGTTTTCTCCTAGCTCCTCCTTTCCACCCCTGGCCCCGCCCCAAGGCCTGGCCCCTCCCCGTTCACCTCTGGCCACGCCCAATTCCGCGCCTTGTTCCTCCTAGCCCAGTCTGGTCTACTCATGGCCCCGCCTGCGATCCCCACCAGGCCTTTTCCCCGGCCCCGCCTCCGGCCCAACCCCATTTTCTCCTAGCTCCTCCTTTCCATGCCTGGCCCCGCCCCATCGCCCTGGCCCCGCCTCCAGGCCCTCCTTAGAGCAGGTGCGAACCTGGAGCAGAGCTAACCACCGGGTGACGTTGGCCAAGTCATTGCGCACCTTAAGAGAACCACTCACTGATGTCTGCTCTGTGCTCAACACCAAAAGGGGAAGCAGAGGGACAGATTGCTCCCAGCTGACAGAAAACGTAAATAAAGTAATTCCGAGTTGTGATCAGAGCTGCGAAAGAAACAAGCGGGAGGCAGGTGCACAATCACGGTGGCATGGGACTTGCTCCAGGTGCCAGGCTGCAGCGCTCTCCATGGGCACCGCTGCCCACTCATGTCTTTCTCACCAGGATGTACCAGTCGCACCTTGACTTCCTCCTGGGACTGTCATACGGGCCAAGAGGTCCCCATCAGGAGACCTGTGTTGTGGATCAGCGAGGCGACCCTGGGCAAGTCACCTTCCTCTCTGGGGTTTCCAAGTCTGGAAACGAGTAACCGAGGCAGATGAACTAGAGTACTCGGGGAGGTACAGCTCTGACACTCATTCAAGCAAACCCCGGAAGTGATATGCAGTCGCCTCAAACGTGGGCATCGCCCTCGGTGTTGCTATCAATTAACATTTGTAACTATTAGTGACTGTATCTGCCACAGACACTTAGCAGCTCTGGTGGAGATTGGTGCTGACTGCTGGAAACCCGTCTCAAATCCCTCCAGACCCTATATTTCATCCTCTCTGTCCATAATTGATTAGAAAGCTTCATTTGGCTGAAAGGATTCAGGCGAATTATCTTTAAACCTCAGTGGCAGAGGGAGCCGCTGACTCTTCACAGGACGCTTTGAGTTGACACCTCTAAAACTCATTGTGAGCAGAAATTTCACTCCAACCTCCAGACTAGTAAATCTGTGAAAAACTAAACCTGGTTGCAAAGAATCTAAACAGCAAAATTCAGTGAAGAGGTTCTCCTTAGGTCCGACTACAGCTAGAAAAATGGAACTTACATCCAATGAAGCCAATCTGTTTAAGAGGGACTTAAAGAAAGGGGCCACAGAGAAAAGGTGCACAAGATGTTAACCAGGTTAGTAATTAATTCCACTCTGCACAGGAATGAAAGACAGTACCTATCATCCTTTCACTGCAAATTTATGTTTTAGTCTGAAGAATTTATGGGACCTATAGGCACTTATGCAATTCATCCTAACAGCGTTTGGATGACTTTAAAGTGTTATTCTGCTTTTACAGCTAAAGGATATGAAACAGAGGAGTTGAATAACCGCTGAAGGTCACAGTACCTGTCAGTGGCAAAACTGGAATTAAATGGTTGTTAGTTCAGCCACTGCAAGTATAATTGGAACTCCTAGAGTGTTATAGCAATAATAATGAGAATGACGGTTATTTACATAGTCTATGAAGAACACTATTAGTTGCTGCTATTAAGGCAAAGCGTGTCATTTGTTGGGCATTTTTAAATCCAAGCAAATAATGAGAATATAACGTCTACATCTTGGATGGTTTTTCCAGGGGGATATGCCAGTTACTCGTGGTAGCTGGATGTGGTGCTACACCTGACTGGTAACAGGCGTCTTCACACTGCTGGGAGACATTAGCTGATCAAATGACAATGAAAATCGCTGCGTTGCTGCAGCCACCACCTACAAAGCTCCCCTGGTGTGGCATCTATCTACCAGTTGCCTGAGATTTAGCCAAAGGGACCGCTACTCAGTTCTGGCATCCCAGACCCTGCATTTTACTCTGAAAATTGTGGAATTTTTATTACACTTTCCTGTCTTCACTGGTCCTTCCTCCTCCCCTCTCTCAATATCCAAACCCACCCTTTCTTCAAGGCTCATTTCAAATGCCACTTGCCTTCTCTTTATCTATTTCTCTATAATTATGTTCTCTACTAAATAATGGGTTTCTCAGCCTAGCGGCTATGTCTTTTTTTTTTTTTTTTTTTTTTTTTTTTTTTTTTTTTTTTTTTTTT
>NW_022445739.1:0-2686 GCF_009761245.1 Sapajus apella | reverse complement strand
ACACCTTGACAATCATTCTGCTACATAGCTCCGTTTTTGTTTTAGAGCCCGATATTTCTCATTACACCCTATAATCCCAATAACCCAGGAATATCCAAACGCAGCTTTTTGAAGAAACCTGTTTCTACTCGCTGAATCTAAACATAGATGCAACTTCCGAAGGTGAACGAACACATAAGAGAGCAGTTTGAAAAAGACGATTCTCCTGTGGTTTAGATGTGATCTTACCGCTAATTCTTAGGACCCTGTATATTGCTGGAAATATCACTTACCTGATACTCCAAGTAAAGATTTTCTGAACTGCTACATTCACATATCTGTTTAACTCTCTAAGTTGAATATACACCTTGACAATCATTCTGCTACATAGCTCCGTTTTTGTTTTAGAGCCCGATATTTCTCATTACACCCTATACTCCCATTCACTCAGGAATATCCAAACGCCGCTATTTGGAGAAACGTGTTTCTAACTAGCAGAATGTAAACATAGATGCAACTTCCTAAGGTGAACGAAAACACAGTGGAGCAGTTTGAAAGAGACGTTTCTCGTATGATTTAGATGTGATCTTAAAGCTAATTCTTAAAAGTCTGTATATGGCTGGAAATATCTCTTTCCAGATTCTCCAAAGAATGGGTTAATGAACTGCTATTCACACAATTGTTTAACTCTGTAAGTTTAATATACAGCTTGACTATCATTCTACTACATAGCTCCGTTCTTGTTTTAGAGCCCGATATTTCTCATTACTCCCTATACTCCCATTCACTCAGGAATATTCAAACGTAGCTTTTTGGAGAAACGTGTTTCTAACTCGCTGATTATAAACATAGATGCAACATCCAAAGGTGAACGAACACACAGCAGAGCAGTTTGAAAGAGACGTTTCTAATGTGATTTAGACGCGATCTTATAGCTAATTCTTAAGAGTCTGTATATTGCTGGAAATATCTCTTTCCAGATTCTCCAAAGAAAGGGTTATTCAACTGTTACATTCACACAATTATTTAACTCTGTAAGTTTAATATACACCTTGACAATCATTCTGCTACATAGCTCCTTTTTTTTTTGAGCCAGACATTTCTCACTAAACACTAAACTCCCATTCACTCAGGAATATCCAAACGCAGCTTTTTGGATTGACGTGTTTCTAACTCGCAGAATCTAAACATACATGCAAGTTCCTAACGTCAACGAACACACAGCAGAGCAGTTTGAAAGAGACGTTTCTCCTGTGGTTTAGACGCGATCTTACTGCTAATTCTTATGAGCCTGTTTATGGCTGGAAATATCTCTTTCTAGATTCTCCAAAGAAAGGGTTTCTGTACTGCTACATTCACACATCTGTTTAACTCTATATGCTGAATATACACCTTGACAATCATTCAGCTACATAGTTCCGTTTTTGTTTTAGAGCCAGATATTTTCCATTACACCCTATACTCCAATTCACTCAGGAATATCAAAACGCAGATTTTAGAAGAAACGTGATTCTAAGTCGCTGAATCTAAACATAGATGCAACTTCCTAAGGTGAACGAACACAGAGCAGAGCAGTTTGAAAAGACGTTTCTCCTGCGGTTTAGACGCGATCTTACCGCTAATTCTAAGGAGCCTGTTTATGGCTGGAAATATCTCTGTCCAGATTCTCCAAAGAAAGGACTTCTGAACTGCTACATTCACACATCTGTTTAAATCAATATGTTGTATATACACCTTGACAATCATTCAGCTACATAGCTCCGTTTTTGTTTTAGAGCCAGATATTTCTCATTACACCCATTATTCCCATTCACTCAGGAATATCCAAACGCAGATTTTAGAAGAAACGTGTTTCTAAGTCGCTGAATCTAAACAAAAATGCAACTTCCTAACGTGAACGAACACAGAGCAGAGCAGTTTGAAAGACACGTTTGTCTTATGTTTAGACGGGATCGTAAGCTAATCCTTATGAGCCTGTATATGGCTGGAAATATCTCTTTCCAGATTCTACAAGGAAAGGGTTTCTGAACTGCTACATTCACACATCTGTCTAACTCTGTAAGTTGAATACACACCTTGACAATCATTTTTCTACATAGCTCCGTTTTTGTTTTACAGCCAGATATTTCTCATTACACCCTATACTCCCAATAACCAAGGAATATCCAAACGCAGCTTATAGAAGAAACGTGTTTCTAAGTCGCTGAATCTAAACAAAAATGCAACTTCCTAATGTGAACCAAACACAGCAGAGCAGTTTGAAAGTGATGTTTCTCCTGTATTTCAGACGGGAGCTTACCGCTAAATCTTATGAGCCTATATATGGCTGGAATTATCACTTTCCTGATTCTCCAAAGAAAGTGTTTCTGAACTGCTACATTCACACATCGGTTTAGCTCTGTAAGTTGAACATACACCTTGACAATCATTCTGCTACATAGCTCCGTTTTTGTTTTAGAGCCAGATATTTCTCATTACACCCATTATTCCCATTGACTCAGGAATATCCAAACGCAACTTTTAGAAGAAACGTGTTTCTAACTCGCTGAATCTAAACATAGATGCAACTACCTAAGGTGAACGAAAACACAGTGGAGCAGTTTGAAAGAGACGTTTCTCGTAGGATTTAGATGCGATCTTAAAGTTAGTTCTTAAGAGTCTGTATATGAATGGAAATATCTCTTTCCAGATTCTCCAAAGAAAGGGT
>NW_022445738.1:0-2686 GCF_009761245.1 Sapajus apella | reverse complement strand
TCATTCTGGAATATCCAAACGCAGCTTTTAGAAGAAACGTGTTTCTAACTCGCTGAATCTAAACATAGATACAACTTCCTAAGGTGAACGAACGCAAAGCAGAGTAGTTTGAACTAGACGTTTCTCCTGTGTTTTAAACGCAGTCTTACTGCTAGGTCTGAAATGCCTGGGTAAGGCTGAAAATATCTGCTTCCTGATTCCCCAAAGAAAAGATTTCAGAACCTCTACACACACACATCAATTTAACTCCATAAGATGATTTTATAGCTTGAAATCCATTCTGCTAGATAGCTGGGTTTTTGTTTTAGAGCAAGATATTTCTCATTACAGCCTTTAGTCTCAGTCACTCTGGAATATCCAAACGCTGATTTTAGAAGAAACGTTTTTCTAATTCGCTGAATCTAAACATAGCGGCCACTTCCTAAGGTGAACGAAAACAAAGCAGAGCAGCTTGAAATAGAGGTTTCTCCAGTGTTTTAAACGCAGTCTTACTGGTACTCTCATATGTCTGCATATGGCTGGAAATATCAGTTTCCAGATTCTCGAAGCAAAGGATTTCTGAACTGCTGCAAACGCACGTCATTTTAACTCAGCATGTTGATTGCACAGCTTGACAACCATTCGGCCAGATAGCTGCGTTTTTGTTTTAGAGCAAGATATTTCTCATTACGGCCTTTAGTCTCAGTCATTCTGGAATATCCAAACGCAGCTTTTAGAAGAAACGTGTTTCTAACTCGCTGAATGTAAACATCGATGCAACTTCCTAAGGTGAACGAACACAAAGCAGAGCAGATTGAACTTGACGTTTATCCTGTGTTTTCAACGCAGTCTTACTGCTAGGTCTTAAATGCGTGTGTAAGGCTGGAAAAATCTGTTTCCAGATTACCGAAAAAAAGATTTCAGTACCTCTGGAAACACACATGAATTTAACTCTAGAAGATGATTTTACAACTTGACAACCATTCTGCTATAGAGCTGCGTTTTTGTTTTAGAGCAAGATATTTCTCTTTAGGGCCGTTACTCTCACACACTCAGGAATATCCAAACGCAGATTTTAGAAGAAACGTTTTTCTAACTCGCTGAATATAAACATAGATGCAGCTTCCTAAGGTGAACGATCACAAAGCAGAGCAGGTTGAAATTGACGTCTCTCCAGTGTCTTAAACGCAGTCTTACTGGTAGTTCTCTTATGCGTGTATATGGCTGGAAATATCTGTTTCCAGATTCTCGAAGCAAAGCATTTCAGAACTGCTGCAAACACACGTCAGTTTAACTCTGTAAGAAGATTGTACAGCTTGACAACCATTCTGCTAGATAGCTGCGTTTTTGTTTTAGAGCAAGATGTTTCTGATTACGGCCTGCAGGCTCTTTCACACTGGAATATCCAAAAGCTGCTTTTAGAAGAAACGTGTTTCTAACTCGTTGAATCTAAACATAGATACAGCTTCCTAAGGTGAACGGACACAAAGCACACCAGTTTGTACTAGAGGTTTCTCCAGTGTTTTAAACGCAGTCTTACTGTTAGTTGTCATATGCCTGTATGTGGCTGGAAATATCTGTTTCCAGATTCTCGAAGCAAAGGATTTCTGAACTGCTGCAAACACACATCAGTTTAACATTGTATGTTGATTGCACAGCTTGACAACCATTCTGCTAGATAGCTGCGTTTTTGTTTTAGAGCAAGATGTTCCTGATTACAGCCTGCAGGCTCTTTCATACTGGAATATCCAAACGCAGCTTTTGTAAGAAACGTGTTTCTAACTCGCTGAATCTAAACATAGATACAACTTCCTAAGGTGAACGAACACAAAGCAGACTAGTTTGAACTAGACGTTTCTCCTGTGTTTTAAATGCAGTCTTACTTCTAAGTCTGAAATGCCTGGGTAAGGCTGAAAATATCTGCTTCCAGATTCCCCAAAGAAAAGATTTCAGAATCTCTGCACACACAAATCAATTTAACTCTATAAGTTGATTTTATAGCTTGACAACCATTCTGCTAGATAGCTGCGTTTTTTTTTAGAGCAAGATATTTCTCATTACAGCCTTTAGTCTCAGTCACTCTGGAATATCCAAACGCAGCTTTTAGAACAAACGTGTTTCTAACTTGCTGAATCTAAACATAGATGCAACTGCCTAAGGTAACGAACACAAGGCAGAGCAGTTTGAACTAGACGTTTCTCCAGTGTTTTAAACGCAGTCTTACTGTTAGTTCTCATATGCCGGTATATGGCTGTAAATATCTGTCTCCAGATTCTCGAAGCAAAGGATTTCTGAACTGCTGCAAACCCACATCAGTTTAACTCTGTATGTTGATTGCACAGCTTGACAACCATTCCGCTAGATAGCTGCGTTTTTGTTTTATAGGAAGATATTTCTCATTACCGCCTTTAGTCTCAGTCACTCTGGAATATCCAAACGCAGCTTTTAGAAGAAACGTGTTTCTAACTCGCTGAATCTAAACATAGATGCAACTTCCTAAGGTGAACGAACACAAGGCAGAGAAGTTTGAACTAGACGTTTCTACTGTGTTTTAAACGCAGTCTTACTGCTAGGTCCCAAATGCCGGGGTAAGGCTGAAAATATCTGTTTACAGATTCCCCAAAGGAAAGATTTCAGAACCTCTGCACACACACGTCAATTTACCTCCATAAGATGATTTTAGGGCTTGACAACCATTCTGCTAGAT
>NW_022445737.1:0-2686 GCF_009761245.1 Sapajus apella | reverse complement strand
GTGGCCTGCTTGACCCCATCACTGGCTCAGAGCTCAGGACTCCCGAGCCAGCCACACCCATGGGACCAGAGCCTCTCAAAGAATTAGCTTCACTGTAACTGACAAACTCTTATGACTAGTGAAGGTGAATACCTGGGGAGGAGGCCTCTGGGCTGGTGCTCCGGTGGCTCATTGAGTGAAGCCTCCCAGCACCTGCTTTCCTCTCCTTCATGGACTAGAGATCTGAGCAGGTGTCTCAGCAGCCCGGACTCGGGCCTGGCTGGGAAGAGGCAGTGGCTGCTCCAGCACACAGTGGGCGCCTCCCTGCCATTGTCCCTCTTCACCAAGACTCAGTCTCCACAATCTCCCTCCCTAGACCCTGCCGTGTCAGGGGCAGGGTCCGTCTCCTCTTAGAGGGATCTGCCCGTTGCCACAGCCTGAAGACCCCACCCCAGGATCCTCCCTGAGGACCACCCAGGGCCTCCGTCACTCTGTTGCCAAATGTGCATTCCACGAGCTTGATGGCAGCTCCTTTCTCACCACTCTCCCGGCTGCACCAAAACGGCCAGGGGTCCTGTCCTCCTCAGCCCCATGCAGACCTCAGCAGGAGAGTTCACTTACTTTCCTTCCAAGCATCTCGGAATCGAGACTGCTGAAGATTGTCGTCAGATTTGGACACATCCTCCCCAGAGCCTTTGGCCTGACGTTCCCCTTCCCTGCAGTGTCTGTTGTTAGCGTGGGGTCAAGGGTATCCCGATCTGACGAGGCAGCCGGATGGGTCCCCACATCTCGTCTCTGGAAGAGCATGTAGGAGACTGGCATTCTTTCCACCTTAAACATTTGGCAGAAAGCCGAGGAAATCAACCTGTGCCTGTAGTTGTCTTTGTGGCAAAAAAGGGTTTTTCTGCTGTATTTCGTTGTGAAATGGACGCTTACTTTGCCGCTGGTGTGGTGCACAAATGGGAAGCGTACAGCCTGGTGGCTCTTTAGAGCCACGTGTCTCGCCAACCCCCAGTTCAACATACACAACGTCCCCAGCACCCTGGCAGCCTGCTGTGGGTGGGGAGGAGAATCACACCCAACGTCAGGTTTCAAGAAAGAAACCAGTGATTTCACTTTTGAGCACAAGACCCCTTAGTTAGCACAGAAGGAGTGGGGAGTTACCCTCGGAAGGCTCAGGGCAGAGCGGGAGAGCCTGGAGAAGCCCACAGAGGCGCTGGGCGCTTTCCATTAGAAAGTCCGAGGGCAGGGCCAGGAAGCTGAGAGAAACTTCTCAGGAGCACTGGGCTCCACACGGAAACACGACCCCAGCGCAAAGGGTAGAGCTCAGAGGAGCTCATCAAGGCCTCTCTGTTTAGGCTGACTTTCTTTATCTTTTGTTGTATAGAAATTATTTAAAAAAATAAAACTGGTTGTAGGGAAAGCCACCTGCATTAAAAATGAACATTTCTAAAAAAAAAAAACTTCTCAACTCAATCCCATATCTGTAATATTGAAAAAGAACCGCTGCTAAATGAGGTGAGGCAGCCTCTCGTCTGTCTCCGTCTCCCCAAAACCTGTCGCGCTGCAGGTCCTCTCTGGGCCTGGGTGGGGTCTGCACATCAGGGCCTTACTGGGTGTGGGGATAGGACCTGCCACACAGACCCGGGCGCAGGGTCACTGGGAGGCCCAGGGAGAGCGGAGGAGGGGCTCGCTGGGCTGCATGAGCAGGACCCAGAAACAGGCCCCTCAGGCCCTGGAAGGTGACCTGGCCTGACGACCCCCAGCTCAAGTCCGCAGGGCACTGAGGCCTGGTTGCTGCTCTCTGCTAAGGGTGCTGTCTGTCCACAGGCCTCCTCCGCAGTTAATTCGCCTTCACCGCTGATAAGAGTTTGTCAGTTACAGGGAAGCTAATTCTTTGTGAGGCTCTGTCCTATGGGTCTGTCTGCATAAATGTGTATAAGTGTCTTGCAGAAGTGAATTAATGCAGACATTTAACTGGGTAGACTTCGGGAATCTGGTCTCTGGATTGTTGAAAAGGATTCTCTGCTCTGCCCCTGTTGGGTTCCCCTTAAGAGAAGCTGCTCCAGTGTTTTCTGGAATGGACTTCACTGATTTTGTGGTCAGGGCAGTCAGAAAGCGTGGGGAGCACTGGGCCGTGTGCACGTCCTGGCTGCCCCTCTTCCTGCGGCCCCTCCACGCTCGCTCACTTTCATTTCCTCATCCACCTTTGTGCCCTCTGTGTCCTCTCCTGCGGGGAGAATGGGACACTGTCCTGACTTCTGGAAGAGAAGAACTGTGCATGTCCAGAGCCCCCCCAGGGCAGAAAACGCCCCGTGAGGGGGTTGTCCAGGGCAGACCCAGACTTTCCTTGGGGTACCCTTCAGCAGGAGGGGCCCAGCTCTTCCTCCCCCAGCCCAGCTCCCTGCCTGGAGCCCTTGGGGCTGCTCAGCAGGAGTCAATGCTGCAGCCTGGGGTCAGCACCCCCGGCAGAGCCAAGGCGGTGAAAGGAGGGCTGGAGCTTCATCCACAGTGCAGACCCCGGACCTCAGCTGCCTGGGTGGGACCAGGTCCTTCAGGAGGACGGTCCTAAAAGACGGAAGAGGGGATGGCGCGGGGCTCCAAAGAGAAGCTCCTGACAAAGAAAGTGGGGATGAAAAGGAAAGGGAGGATGAAAGGAAGATGAGACAGGAACTAAATGACACGCATGCCGCTGCCGCCACTCCAG
>NW_022445736.1:0-2687 GCF_009761245.1 Sapajus apella | reverse complement strand
TTTTTTTTTTTGAGATGGAGTCTTGCTCTGTCACCCAGGCCTGGAGTGCAGTGATGCAATCTTGGCTCACTGCAACCTCCACCTCCCAGGTTCAAGAGATTCTCCTGCTTCATCCGCCTGAGTAGCTGGGACCACAGTTGAGTGCTACCACACCTGGCTAATTTTTGTATTTTTAGTAGAGCTGGGGTTTCACCATGTTGGCCAGGCTGGTCTCCAACTCCTGACCCTAGGCCATCCACCCACCTTGGCCTCCCAAAGTGCTGGGATTCAAGGTGTGAGCCACTGCGCTCAGCCAAGCCCTGCTCCGTTCTAATCCCACCGCCTGTGAAAGGCTTCTGGAATCTCACAGAAAAAATGGCCCCAGTATGACGTCTCCCGCTCACTTGCTCCCAGAGTTCTGGGGACACACAGTGAGGAGTGATTGTTTTTCTCACTCATCTGGATGTGATGAGCCTGGTCAAAGAAGTTTGCTGTTGCTGACTTGCAGCTGGTCAGGCCCCTGCGCTGTGGAAATTGCCCCCACTAATCCTTATGCCTCAGTTTGCTCAGCTAACTCAGATCTCCTGTGCTGCCTCAGGCTGGGTTAGGCTCCTCCCCGTCATGCCATGCGGGAATCTCCCATGTGATACTTACTCACTTGATTGATTGATTGATTGATTGAGATGCGATCTTACTCTATCACCCAGGCTGGAGTGCAGTGGCCCAATCTCAGCTCACTGCAACCTCTGCCTCCCGGGTTCAAGTGATTCTCCTACCTCAGCCTATTTCGTAGCTGGGATTACAGGCACATGCCACCACGGCCTGCTAATTTTTATTTTTAGTAGAGACGGGGTTTCTTCATGTTGGTCAGGCGGGTACCAAATTCTTGACCTTGTGGTCCACCTGTCTCAGCCTCCCAAAGCGCTGGGATTACAGGCTCACACGCACCTGACCCGTGTGACACTTTAATGAAGTAAGGTGTGTAGGTGACGGCTGCCTGATCATCTTCCCCCCACGGGTAGGGCTAGGGTCTGTGTTGTCTGGAAATTCCTCAGCTCTTTATGCTGGTAAGGGAAGAAGGAAGAGGGATCCCTTGGGGGACATGCGGCGAGGTTTGGTGGGGACATAGCCCACCAGGTTGTCCTTGGTGTTCCCATGTAACTTGTAACCACTCTCATAGAAGGTGGCCTAGAACCTCAGGGAGTGGGGGTTGCTCATTATCACCTAGGGGTTGGGGGAAGAGAAGCTGAGGCTGCACAGAGCCAGCAGGCAGGACAGGGGGACCAGGGCTGGGTGCAGTGGCTCACGTCTGTAATTCCAGCAGTTTGGGAGACTGAGGCAGGTGGACCACTTGAGGTCAGGAGTTTGAGACCAGCTGGCCAACTTGGTGAAACCCGGTCTCTACTAAAAATACAAAATTAGCCAGGCCTGCTAGTGCATGCCTGTAATCCCGGCTACTCAGGAGGGTGATGCAGGAGAATCGCTTGAATATGGGACACTGAGGTTGCGGTGAGCCAAGGTCATGCCATTGCACTCCAGACTGGGCAACAAGAGCGAAACTCCATCTCGAAAGAAAAAAGAAAACGAACTTGCTCTGCCAATGTGGCTGCAGGTGCAACCCCTGATGTGTCCCCCCTGCCTTGCTCCTGTTCCAACATCACCCATAACCCCCAGCTGTGGATTTGAAGTCCTGCAGTTCAGACAGCATGGATTTGCAGAGCTGCTAGCCTGGTGTCTGTCCTGCAGCAGGAGACACAGAGGAGGGAGCCCTGGGATTGAGCCAAAGGCAGCCTGTGGTGTCCCCCTGCAGGCCCTGGTCCACTTGTGTTTTGTGACACTCCCCCATGTCCTCACACAAGCCACTCCCATTTTCAGCTCGATTACAGATGCTCCTTGACTCATGACGGGGGTCATGTCCCCATAAATCTATCATAAATTGTTAATAGCAGCCAATTGCATTAGCTCACATCTGTAATCCCAGCAGTTTGGGAGGTCAATGTGGGAAGATTGCTTGATCCCAGGAGTTCAAGACCAGCCTGGGCAACACAGAGAGATCCTGTTTCTGTGGGGGGGGGGTGGGGGGGAAGGAAAAATATACTAAGCTGAAAATGTATTTATTTGTTTTTTGAGACAGAGTTTCACACTGTCATCCGGGCTGGAGTGCAGTGGTGCAATCTTGGCTCACTGCAACCTCTGCCTATCAGGTTCCAGTGATTCTCCTGCCTCAGCCTCCCGAGTGGCTGGCATTACAGGCATGAGCACTGCATAAATTTTGTATTTTTAGTACAGATTGGGTTTCACCATGTTGGGGGGCTGGTTGCAAATGTCTGACCTCAGGTAGTCTGCCTATATCAGTCTCCTAAAGTGCTGGAATTACAGGCGTGAGCCACGGTACCTGTCCTATTTATTTTTATTTTTATTTTTGGAGGTGGAGTCTGGTTCTGTTGCCCGGGTTGCAGTGCAGTGATCCCCTCTTGGCTCACTGCCTGCAACCTCTGCCTCCCGGGTTCAAGTGATTCTCCTCCCTCAGCCTACCAGGTAGCTGGGACTACAAGCACCCTACCACACCTAGCTAATTTTTGTGTTTTTAGTAGAGACAGGGTTTCACCATGTTGCCCAGGCTGGTCTTGAGCTCCTGAGCTTAGGCAATCTGCCCACCTCAGCCTCCCAAATGCAGGGATTACATGTGTGAGCCACCATACCCGGCC
>NW_022445735.1:0-2687 GCF_009761245.1 Sapajus apella | reverse complement strand
TACAATCAACTTACAGAGTTAAACTGATGTGTGTGTGCAGCAGTTCACAAATCTTTTCTTTGGAGAGTCTGGAAACAGATATTTCCATCCATATACAGGCATGTAAGAACTAGCAGTAAGACTGCGTTTAAAACACAGGAGAAACGTCTAGTTCAAACAGTTCTGCTTTGTGTTCACTCACCTTAGGAAGTTGCATCTATGTTTAGATTCAGCGAGTTAGAAACACTTTTCTTCGAAAAGCTGCGTTTGGATATTCCAGAGTGACTGAGACTATAGGCTGTAATGAGAAACATCTTGCTATAAAACAAAAACGCAGGAAACTAGCAGAATTATTGATAAGCTGTCGAATCAACTTACCGAGATAAACTGATGTGTGTGTGCACCAGTTCAGAAATCCTTTCTTTTTTTTTTTTTTTTCCCCATATATTTTATTGCATTTTAGGTTTTGGGGTACATGTGAAGAACATGCAAAATTATTGCATAGGAACACACGTGGCAGTGTGAGTTGCTGCCTTCCTCCCCATCACCTACATCTGGCATTTCTCCCCCTGCTATCCCTCCCCAGCTTCCCACCCCCCATCGTCCCTCCCCTATTTACCCCGAGCTGACCCCAGTGTGTAGTGCTCCCCTCCCTGTGTCCATGTGCTCTCATCGTTCAACACCCGCCCATGAGTGAGAACATGCGGTGTTTGATCTTCTGCTCCTCTGTCAGTTTGCTGAGAATGATGGTTTCCAGGTTCATCCATGTCCCTACAAAGGACCCAAACTCATCGTTTTTGATGGCTGCATAATATTCCATGGTGTATATGTGCCACATTTTCCCTATCCAGTCTATCGTCGATGGGCATTTGGGTTGGTTCCAGGTCCTTGCTATTGTAAACAGTGCTGCAATGAACATTCGTGTACATGTGTCCTTATAGTAGAACGATTTGTAATCCTTTGGATATATACCCAGTAATGGGATTGCTGGGTCAAAGGGAATTTCTATTTCTATGTCCTTGAGGAATTGCCACACTGTCTTCCACAATGGTTGAACTAATTTACACTCCCACCAACAGTGCAAAAGTGTTCCTATTTCTCCACATCCTCTCCAGCATTTGCTGTCTCCAGATTTTTTAATGTTCGCCATTCTTACCGGCGTGAGATGGTATCTCAGTGTAGTTTTGATTTGCATTTCTCTGATGACCAGTGATGATGAGCATTTTTTCATATGTTTGTTGGCCTCACGTATGTCTTCTTTTGTAAAGTGTCTGTTCATATCCTTTGCCCACTTTTGAATGGGCTTGTTAGTTTTTTTCTTGTAAATCTGCTTTAGATTTTTGTAAATATTGGATATCAGCCCTTTGTCAGATGGGTAAACTGCAAAAATTTTTTCCCAATCTGTTGATTGCCGATTCACTCTAATGATTGTTTCTTTTGCTGTGCAGAAGCTGTGGAGTTTGATTAGGTCCCATTTGTCTATTTTGCCTTTTGTTGTCAATGCTTTTGGTGTTTTGGTCATGAAGTCCTTGCCTACACCTATGTCCTGAATGGTTTTGCCTAGATTTTCTTCTAAGGTTTTTATGGCGTTAGGTCTTATGTTTAAGTCTTTAATCCATCTGGAGTTAATTTTAGTGTAAGGTGTCAGGAAGGGGTCCAGTTTCTGCTTTCTGCACATGGCTAGCCAGCTTTCCCAACACCATTTATTGAACAGGGAATCCTTTCCCCATTGCTTGTTTTTGTCTGGTTTGTCAAAGATCAGATGGTTGTAGATATGTTGTGTTGCCTCCGAGACCTCTGTTCTGTTCCATTGGTCTATATCCCTGTTTTGGTACCAGTACCATGCTGTTTTGATTACTGTAGCCTTGTAGTATAGTTTGAATTCTGGTAGTGTGATGCCCCCCACTTTGTTCTTTTTGCTTAGAATTAACTTGGCTATGCGGGCTCTCTTTTGGTTCCATATGAAGTTTAAGGTGGTTTTTTCCAGTTCTGCAAAGAAGGTCATTGGTAACTTGATGGGAATAGCATTGAATCTGTAAATTACTTTGGGCAGTATGGCCATTTTCACGATATTGATTCTTCCTAACCATGAACATGGAATGTTTCTCCATCTGTTTGTGTCCTCTCTTATTTCATTGAGCAGTGGCTTGTAGTTCTCTTTGAAGAGGTTCTTTACGTTCCTTGTTAGTTGTATTCCTAGGTATTTTATTCTCTTTGTGGCAATTGTGAATGGAAGTTTGTTCTTGATTTGGCTCTCTTTAAGTCTGTTATTGGTGTATAGGAATGCATGTGATTTTTGCACATTGATTTTGTATCCTGAAACTTTGCTGAACTTGCTAATCAGTTTCAGGAGGTTTGGGGCTGAGACGATGGGGTCTTCTAGATATACAATCATGTCATCTGCAAATAGAGACAATTTGACTTCCTCATTTCCTATTTGAATGCCCTTTATTTGTTTTTCTTGCCTGATTGCTCTGGCTAGAACTTCTAATACTATATTGAATAGCAGTGGTGAGAGCAGGCCAGAAATCCTTTCTTACGAGAATCTGAAAACAGATATTTAAAGCCATATACAGGAATATGAGAACTAGCAGTAAGACTGCGTTTAAAACACAGGAGTAACTTCTATTTCAAACCTCTCTGCGTTGAGTTCATTCACCTCAGGAAGTTGCATGTATGTTCAAATTCAGCGAGTTAGGAAGGTGTTT
>NW_022445734.1:0-2687 GCF_009761245.1 Sapajus apella | reverse complement strand
TTAATGAATGTTGAATGAAAAGATATCACTTGCACATAAGCATTTATTTGAAGTTCAGAAATTCTCCCACCTTACTTTAGTTTCTTTAGCTTCTGTTGTATCAGGCAAATGAAACTTATATATATCTAAACTAAACACAAACAAAATATGTAGTTATTTTTCATCAATTTATCTATTCATCTAAGTAGCTATTTGCACAAAAAGAGTTTTGAATTAATTGTCACCTTTTTTTTGTGAGACAGAGTTTCACTCTGTTACCCAGGCTGGAGTGGAATGGCACAGTCCCGGCTCACTGCAACCTCTGCCTCCTGTGTTCAAGCGGTTTTTGTCCTTCAGCCTCTCGAGCAGTTGGGGTTACAGGTGCCCACCAAGACGCCTGGATAATTTTGGAATTTTTAGTAGAGACAGTGTTTCACCATGTTGGCCAGGCTGGTCTCAAATTCCTGACTTCAAGTGATCCACCCACCTTGGCCTCCCAAACTGCTGAGATTACAGGCATGAGATACAGTGCCCAGCCATATCACCTAATGTTAAGAGTTATTTCTTGGTAATTGAAAATTTCATGATTTGTTATTTGCCTCTCTCTCTCTCTCTCTCTCAACAGGGTCTCACTCTGTTTCCCAGGCTGAAGTCTCAAACTCCTGGGTTCTAGTGATCCACCTGTCTCAGCCTTCTGAGTAGCTGGGACTGCAGGTGCTCATTACCGTAACTGGTTTATAATTTTTTATAGCAATGGGATCTTGCTATGTTGCTCATGCTGGTCTCGAACTCCTGAGTTCAAGAGATCTTCCCACCTCAGCCTCCCAAATTGTTGAAATTACAGGCATGAGCCAACATGCCCAGCCTCTTTGTACTTTTCTATAGGACTTAGATTTCTTTATAACTATAAACAATTTTTATAAAAGCCATCATTATCCTAAACTTTTCAAAATTAAGCAATAATTAAGAATGAGCTACAGAAAGTAGTATTTATTCAGCACATATTATGTACTAGGTATTTTGCATATAGTGGACCACCTAATTGACATATCAAGGCAGGAATTATAATCTTTATTTTCTGGGAGAGAAAATTAACACAATTATTTCTTAATTCTAGATTTACACAGCTGCTGCCAAAACAAGTGCCCATCCCAACAGCCTACCCCTTCTGGTTTTATCAAATTCAACCCCCTACTTCTACCTCCACATCTGTGTACAAGAACGTACGCGTGCACATACATACACACACACACACACTTCTGTAGTATTTCATCTGCCTAGGCCAGGAACTTGTCATGACAAACCAAATGCAATAACTGTTTCCTTACAAAAGCTGTTATTCAATATCTCTAAGATTTGGGAAATAGTTTCTGATTCCACATTGATGAAGGTTACAATAAAGTTTCAAGAGAAGTAATAATTACAAAGCATCCTAATGTATGTGAAAGGGTATGATGTTCAGATATATCCAGGCCTTTGAGATGCTCTGCTGAAAGGTCGTTGAGCTGCAAAGTACTATTGACTCATGGTCATCTTGGTCCATGGTCATTAATACTAATACTTTGTACTTCTTTCATATTTGTGCTAATGGTCATTTCAAAAGCTGGAAGAAGCTTATCAATTTCTAGTTATGCAAATATCTCTTTCACAACATTTATGGTGGGTGTGTGTGCATGCTATGAAAAGATATACACACAAATATTTATACATAAATATATACACACATATCTACATATATGTTTATAGTATACTAATTAAAAGTTAGTCTTAATGACCCATAAAAAGAAAATGGCAGATCAGGTGTAGTGGCTCACACTTGTAATCCCAGCACAGCAGGAGGTTGAGTGGGGAGGATAACTTTAGCCCAAGAGTTTGAAACTGGCCCAGGAAACATGGTGAGACCCCATCTCTACACAAATATAAAAATTAGATGGGCATGACAGCTCTCCCAGCTACTCTGGAGGCCAAGGTGGGAGGATCATGTAAGCCAAGAAGGCAGGAGTTGCAGTGAGCTGAGATCACACCACTGTACTTCAGCCTGAATGACAAAGCAGCAACTTGTCTCAAAAAAGAAAGAAAAAATTGATATCCAAGAAAACGTTAAAATATCTATATATTCACAAATGTATATAACCATAGTATATTAATCAAAAAGTAAATTCTTTGTACTCCATAGCAAGCAAAGGACAGGCCACGGATGATGGTTCATGTTTGTAATCTCAGCACTTTGAGAGGCCCAGGAAAGAGGATTATCTGTGTCCAAAAGTTTAAGACCAGCCTAGGCTGGGAGCAGTGGCTCACATCTGTAATCCCAACACTTTGGGAGGCAAGGTGGGCGGATCACAAGGTCAGGAGTTGAAGACCAGCCTGAACAACATAGTGAAACCCCATCTATACTAATACAAAAATTAGCCAGTCTTGGTGGCACACACCTATAATCCTAGCTATTCAGGAGGCTAAGGTAAGAGAATCACTTGAACCCAGGAGGCTGAGGCTGCAGTGAGCTGAGATCCTGCCACTGCACTCTAGACCAGGCAACTGAGTGAGTCTCCATCTCAAAAAAAAAAGACCAACCTAAGCAACAGAGTGAGATCCAACCTCTCAAACCAAATCAGAAATTAGAAATGGCAATATCTGCTTGTAGTCCCAGCTACTAAAGATGCAAGGACAAACAGCCAAAGCAGAGGTCCTTTCAGCTCCAAACCCCC
>NW_022445733.1:0-2687 GCF_009761245.1 Sapajus apella | reverse complement strand
AATGGGAGTATAGGGTGTAATGAGAAATATCTGGCTCTAAAACAAAACGGAGGTATATAGCAGAATGATTGTCTAGGTGTATATTCAACCTACGGAGTTAAACAAATGTGTATGTAGCAGTTCAGAAACACTTTCTATGTAGAATCTAGAAAGAGATATTTCCTGCCATACACAGGCTCATAAGAATTGTCGGTCAGATCGCGTCTAAACCACAGGAGAAACGACTTTTTCAATCTTCTCACCTGTGTGTTAGTTCATCTTAGAAAGTTGCATGTATGATTAGATTCAGCGAGTTAGAAACAATTTTCTTCAAAAAGCTGCGTTTGGATATATCTGAGTGAATGGGAGTATAGGGTGTAATGAGAAATATCTTGCTCTAAAGCAAAAATGAAGATATGTAGCAGAATGATTGCCAAGGTGTGTATTCAACTTACAGAGTTAAACAGATTTGTGAATGCAGCAGTTCAGAAACCCTTTAGTTGGAGAATCTGGAAAGAGATATTTCCAGCCATGTACAGGCTCATAAGAATTAGTGTTATGATCGCCTCTAAAGCACACTAGGAACGTCTCTTTCAAACTGCTCTGCTGTGTGTTCGTTCACCTTAGGAGGTTGCATCCATGATTACATTCAGCGAGTTAGAAACACGTTTCTTCTAAAAGCTGCGTTTGAGTATTCCTGAGTTAATGGGAGAATAGGACGTAAAGAGAAATATGTGGCTCTCAAGGAAAAACGGAGCTATGTAGCACAATGACTGTCAGAGTGAGTATTCACCGAAAAGAGTTAAACAGATGTGTGAACGTAGCAGTTCAGAAACCCTTTCTTTTGAGAATCTGGAAAGAGATATTTGCAGCCATATGCAGGCTCCTAAGTATTACCGGTAAGATCCCGTCTAAACCACAGGAGAAACGGCTGTTTCAAACTTGTCTGCTGTATGTTTGTTCAACTTAGGAAGTTGCAAGTATGTTTAGATTCAGCGAGTTAGAAACACGTTTCTTCTAAAAGCTGCGTTTGGATATTCCTGAGTGATTGGGAGTATAGCGTGTAAGGAGAAATATCTGGCTCTAAAACAAAACCGAAGATATGCAGCAGAAAGATTGTCAAGGCGTATATTCAACTTACAGAGATAGCGAAGTGTGTGAATGTAGCAGTGGAGAAACCATTTCTTTGGAGAATCTGGAAAGACGTATTTCAAGCCACATACAGGATCTTAAGAATTAGTGGTATGATCGCGTGTAAAGCACAGGAGACACGTCTCTTTCAAATTGCTCTGCTGTGTGTTCGTTCACCTTAGGGAGTTGCATCTATGATTAGATTCAGCGAATTAGAAACACGTTACTTCTAAAATCTGCGTTTGAATATTCCTGAATGAATGAGAGAAGAGGGTGTAATTGGAAACATCTGGCTCTAAAACAAAAACGGAGCTATGTAGCAGAATGATTGTCCATGTGTATATTCAACATACAGAGTAAAAAAGATGAGTGAATGTAGCAGTTCAGAAACCCTTTCTTTAGATAATCTGGAAAGAGATATTTACAGCCATATACAGGCTCATAAGAATTAGCGGTAAGATCGCCTCTAATGAACAGGAGAAACGTCTGTTTCAAACTTCTATGCTGTGTGTTCGTTCACTGTAGGAAATTGCATATATGTTTAGATTCAGCGGGTTAGAACCACGTTTCTTCTACAAGCTGGGTTTGCATATTACTGAGTGAATGGGAGTATAGGGTGTAATGAGCATTATCTGGCTCTAAAACAAAAAGGAAGCTATGCAGCAGAATGATTTTCAAGGCGTATATTCAACTTACAGAGTTAAACAGATGTGTGAATGGAGCAGTTGAGAAACCCTTTCTTTGGATAATCTGGAAACAGATATTTCCAGCCATAAACAGCATCTTAAGAATTAGCGGTAAGATCGAATCTAAACCACAGGAGAAATGTCTGTTTCTATCTTCTCTGCTGTGTGTTCGTTCACTTTAGGATGTTGCATCTATGTTTAGATTCAGCTGGTTAGAAACACGTTTCTTCTAAAAGCTGTGTTTGGATATTCCTGAGTGAATGGGAGTATAGGATGTAATGAGAAATATCTGGCTCTAAAACAAAAACGGAGCTATGTAGCAGAATGATTGTCAAGGTGTATATTCAACTTACAGAGTTAAAGAGATGTGTGAATGGGGCAGTTGAGAAACCCTTTCTTTGAGAGTTTGGAAAGAGATATTTTCAGCCCTATACAGGCTCATAAGAATTAGCGGTAAGATCGAATCTAAACCACAGGAGAAACGTCTGTTTGAAACTCCACTGCTTTGTGTTCGTTCACCTCAGGAAGTTGCATCTATGTTTAGATTTAGCGGGTTAGAAACATTTTTTCCAAAAGCTTCGTTTGGATATTCCTGAGTCCAGGGGAGTATACGAAGTAATGAGAAATATCTGGCTTTAAAACAAAAACGGGACTATGTAGCAAAATGATTGTAAAGGTGTATATTCAACTCACAGATTTAAACAGATTTGTGAATGTAGCAGTTGACAAACCCTTTCTTTGGAGAGTTTGGAAAGAGATATTTCCAGGCCTATACAGGCTCATAAGAATTAGCGGTAAGATGGAATCCAAACCACAGGAGAAACGTCTGCTTCAATCTTCTCTACTGTGTGTTCGTTCACCTTAGGAAGTTGCATCTATGATTAGATTCAG
>NW_022445732.1:0-2687 GCF_009761245.1 Sapajus apella | reverse complement strand
GGCTGGGCCTGGGCCTCGGCCTGGAGATGGAGGCCACTGCATTACATCCAGGTGAGAACACGTGGACAATGCCAGGAAGTTATGGCTAGTCCAGTAAGGCCAGGATTTTAGGCAAAGTCATGAAGACTGGACGAGTAGGGCAAATACGTTAATAAGGCCAGATGGATAATGTCAAGTTTATTATACCATGAGGATAAAATAAGATGATGAATGCCAACAGGTTTAAAAAGGTTGGCTGACTTTGGCCAGGTGGTTGAAACCAGGTATCTAAATCCAGCTCAACAAGGGACTATTTCATTAATCCTAGGCTGTGAAATCAACAGAAAAACCATCCAGTAGGATTAACTGCCTTGTCCCAGGACATGGACATGAGGTTAAAGCTAAAGCTGGGCCTGGGCCATGGGCTGAGGCTCGGCCTGGGGCTGGACCTGCGGCCTGGCATGGGGCGCTGGGACTGGGCTTTGGACTGGGGTCTGGGGCTGGGGCTGGGCTTGGAGTTGGGGGTAATGCTGGGCTTGGGGCTGGGGCTGGGGCTGGGCAATGGAGTTGGGGGTAAAGCTAGGGCTCTTGCTGGGCCTGGGCCTGGACCTGGACCTGGGCCTGGGACATGGAGTTGGGGTAAAGCCAGGCCTGCAGCTGGGGCTGGGCCTTGGCCTAGGACATAGAGTTGGTGGTAAAACTGGCACTGGGGCTGGGGCTGGGCCTGGGTCTGGGCCTTGCCTGTGCCTGTGACATGGATTTGATGGTAAAACAAAAATTTGGAGTTGTGGGTAAAGGTGAGGCTGGGGCTGGGCGGGAGCTTGGACTGGCCCTGGAACTAATCCTGGCCCTGGGACATAGAGTTGGAGAAATAGGTGGGGCTGGGCCTTGGCATCAGCCATTGAGTTCGGGTTGGAGCTAGGACTGAGGCAGGGCCTTAGCCTTGCCCTGGGCTTAGGCTGGGACCTGGGACATGGATTTGGGGGTAAAGTTGGGGCTGGGGCTGGGGCTGGGCCTGGACCTAGGACATGGATTTTGGGGTAAAGCTGGCACTGGGTCTGTGGCTTGGGCTGGGCCTAGGCCTGAGCCTGTGACATGGATTTGGGGCTAAAAGTAGGCTAGGGGTGGGACTGGGGCTGGGGCTGGGCTGGTCCTGTGCCTCCGCCATGGAGTTGCATGTAAAGCTAAGGCTGGGTTTGGGGCTAGGACATGGAGTTTGGGGTAAAGATGGGGCTGGGCCTGGGCCTGGGCCTGGAGATTGAGGCCAGCGCATTACATCCAGGTGAGTAAGAACATGTGGACAATGGCAGGAAGTTGTGGCCAGTCCGGTAAGGCCAGGATTTTAGGCAAAGTCATGAAGACTGTTCGAGTAGGGCAAATAGGTTAATAAGGCCAGGTGGGTAATGGCAAGTTTGTCATACCATGAGGATAAAATAAGGTGATGAATGGAAACAGGTTAAAAAGGTTGGCTGACTTTGGCCAGGTAGTTGAAACCAGGTACCCAAATCCAGCTCAATAAGGGACTATTTTCATTAACACCATGTTGTGAAATCAACAGAGAAACCAGGCAGTATAATTAGCGGCCTGGGCCTGGGACATGGAGACTAGTTTAAAGCTAGGACTGTGCCTGGGGCTGTGCCTGGGCCTGGGGGTGAGGCTGGGGGTAGGGGTGGGGCTGGGGCTGGGCAATGGAGTTGGGGGTAAAGTTACGGCTGAAGCAGGGCCTGGACGTTGCCCTCAGCCTGGGACGTGGAATTGGAAGTAAAGCTGAGACGGGCTGGGACTGGGGCTGGGGCTGGGACTGGGACTGGGCAATGGAGTTTAGGGTAAAGCTAGGGCTGGTTCAGGGCCTGTACCTCGGCCTGGGTTTGGGTCTGGGACGTGGAGTTGGAGGTAAAGCAGAGACCGGGGCTGGAGTGGGGGTAGGGGTGCGAGCGGGGGCTGGATCTGGCCCTGGGCCTGGTCCTGGGCCTGGGACATAGAGTTGAGGAAATAGGTGGGGCTGGGCCTGGGCCTGGGCCTGGGCCATGGAGTTGGGGGTAGAGCTACGGCTGAGGCAGGGCCTTAGCCTTGCCCTGGGCCTGGGCCTCGGCCTGGGCCTGGATCTGGAACATGGAGTTGAGGGTAAAGTTGGGGCTGGGGCTGGGGCAGGGGCTGGGGTTAGGACATAGATTTTGGGGTAGAGCTGGGCTTGGGCCTGGGACATAAAGTTGGGGTAAAGCTAGGGCTGAGGCTGTCCCTGGGCCTTGGCCTGGTCCTGAGCCTAGGACATGTAATTGGGGGTAAATCGGGGGCTGGGCCTATGTTTGGGCCTGGGCCCAGGCCATGGAGGTGGGATTAGGCTAGGTCTGGGGCTGATCCAGGGCCTTGGCCTGGGCTTGGGCCTGCAACATAAGAGTTGCGGATAAGGCTGGGGCTGGGCCTGGGTTTTGGCCTGGGCCTGGGACTGGGACTGGGACACAGAGTTGGGCGTAAAGGTGGGGCTGGGGCCGGGGCCGGGGCTGGGTCCGGGGCCGGGCCTGGGTCCGGGCCTAGGTCTGAGACATGGAGTTGGGGTAAATTTGGACCTGGGGCTGGGGCTGGGGCTCAGTCTGGGCCTCGGACACAGTGTTGGGGGTAAAGCTGGGGCTAGAGCAGGGGCTGGAGTGGAGACTGGGGCCGTGCCTTAGTCTGGGCCTGGAACATGGAGTTGAGGGTAAAGCTGGGGC
>NW_022445731.1:0-2688 GCF_009761245.1 Sapajus apella | reverse complement strand
TGCCCATTCTTACCAATCCTTTTCAACATAGTACCGGATTTCTTAGAACAAGAAGTCGATGTCAGGCAAGAGAAAGAAATAAGAGCCATCCAAATAGAACAGGAAGAAGTCAAACTACCTCTCTTTGCTGACGATAGGATTCTATTCCTAGAAAATCCTAATACTCCATGAAGGGCTTGTAGAATTGATGATGAATGACTTTAGTAAAGTTCCAGGACACAAAAACAATACTGAGGTTTGGGGTATAAATCCTGACATCCTGGTAATGAGCATAGTACCTAATAGGTAGTTGTACAAATCAGTAGAATTTGTGTACATCAACAACATCCAGGCTGAGAGTGAAATCAGGAACACAATCCCACTCACAATAGCCACAAATAAAATAAAATACCTAGAAATACAGCTAACCAAGGAAGTGAAAGGTTCCTACAAGGAGAGCTACAGCACACTGCTGAAAGAAATTAGAGATGGCACAAATAAGTGGAAAAACACTCCATACTTATGGATTAGAAGAATGAATATTGTAAAAATGGCCATACTGTCCAAAACAATGTACAGATTCAATGTTATTCCTATCAAACTACTAATATAATTCTTCATAGAATTAGAAAAATGTATTCTAAAATTCATAAAGAATTGAAAAAGAGCTCAATAGCCAAACCAATCCTAAGCCAAAAAAAGAAAAAGAAAAAAGAAAAACCAACGAACAAACAAAGCTGCAAAGCTGGAGGCATTACACTTTCATAATTTTGAATTTTGTTTTATGTGCCTGCATTACCTATTCACTAAAATTTTTATATCAAAAATAATGAAGGTCAAGTTCAAGGATTTGACTAATAATACAGTAATATTTTCTAGTCACCTTATGGCATTATTACAAGGTTGATCACATAAGGAGCTAATAATTCCAAGGCAGTTTGGCAACAACTGTTCATTACACAAAACTTAAATTTGTTGTGCTATGCAGTCCACCTGCAGTTTGTTCTGATAGGAATCCAGTACTCTGCTTTGCTTGAAAGAAACTACATTTCCCAGGCTGCTCAGAGCTCTGGTCCAGCTAGCTACAGCCAATGGAAGCCATGAACACTAGAATGATGGTAAAGGGAAGAAAGAATCTAGGGTATACTTCTGTGCTCCCTGTGGCATTTCAAGGACGAGTAATGTTGCCTCTGTGGTCTCAGCTCCAATGGAGAAGTCTCTATTATGGTTCTAGTCCCCACTGAATGGCCCTCAGCTCTGATAATGTCATTTCCTGCTATTGTTCTTCCAGTGTTAAAGTAAGAAAAGGTGGGACAGGCAGGGTGGCTCATGCCTGTAATCCCAGCACTTTAGGAAGCCAAGGTGGGTGGATCACAAAGTCAAGAGATGGAGACCATCCTGGTACGTGGAGAAACTCTGTCTTTACTAAAAATGCAAAAATTAGCCAGGTGTGCTGCCATGTACCTATAATCCCAGCTACTCAGGAGGCTGAGGCAGGAGAATTGCTTGAACCCAGGAGGCAGAGGTTACAGTGAGCTGAGATCATGCCACTACACTCCAACCCAGGCAACAGAGGGAGACTCCATCCCAAAGAACAAAACAACAACAAAAAGAAATACTTACTGGAAAATGATATTTTAACTATAAGAATTCTCCTTTGACAGAATTTAACAATATTAAGGTTATAATTCAAGAATTAGATACTATAAAAAAGGAATAACCCAAAATAAAAAAGACATTTTAGAAATTTAAAATATGGTAATTTAAGCAAAGTTTTAACAAATGGATTGAAAGATAAAATCAAGGAAATCTTCAAGAAAGTAGAAAATACAGGTAGATTAAAAATGTGAAAGAAAGGCTAAATTGTAATGTTCAAATCCAGGAGGCTGATGTTCAGTGAATAGAAGCTCCAAAAAGTACAAACAGAATGAGAGAATAAAAACAAATTTTTAAAAGAGAATTTATCAGATCTGAAAGACAAGAGTCTCTAGACTGAAGAAAGAGAGGAGAAAAAATATAGTAGAATACTAGACAAAACGAATAAAAAATGACCCATATTCAGTCACAGAGTGGTGAAATGTAAGAATATCAAAGATTTTTTAATCCAAAATATATTCAAAGCAAAAACAAAAACAAAACAAATTGCCTCTAATTACAAATAATCTGATTGTCATCTAATTTCTCAGCAATACTGGATGATAGATGACAATGAAATATTGCCTTTAAAGTTCTGAGGAAAAATATTTTAAATGAAAAAGTCAACATTCAATCAAATTATCAGCTAGTTTAAAAAAACATTTTTTTGTAGAGACAAGGTCTCACTATGTCACCAGGCTGGTCTGGAACTCCTGAACTTAAGTGATCTTCCTGCCTCTGCTCAGTGTGATTGCAGGTATGATCCAAGATGTAATAACCTTTTTTTTCCTCTAGCTTACTCTATTGTAAGAATAAAACATATACCTATAGCAGGTAAAATATGTATTAACTAACCATTTATGTTGTTGGTAAGGCTTCTGATCAGCAGTAGGCTAATCGTAGTTAAGTTTTTGTGGAGTCAGAAGTTATATGCAGATTTTTGACTGTGCTCCGAACACCTGTATTGTTTAAGGGTCAGCTGTATTTGCCTTTTGTTATAGTGGTCATGTATTTTAGAAACTTTGTATTCTTTTTACTTATGACATGGCTGTTGTTTATTGTTTAAGAAATACT
>NW_022445730.1:0-2688 GCF_009761245.1 Sapajus apella | reverse complement strand
CTGGGTGCTCCTGTATTGGGTGCGTATATATTTAGGATCATTAGCTCTTCTTGTTGCATTGATCCTTTTACCATTATGTAATGTCCTTCTTTGTCTCTTTTGATCTTTGTTGCTTTAAAGTCTAATTTATCAGAGTTGAGAATTGCAACTCCTGTTTTTTTTGCTCTCCATTTGCTTGGTAAATCTTCCTCCATCCCTTTATTTTGAGCCTTTGTGTATCCTTGCATGTGAGATGGGTTTCCTGGATACAGCACACCGATGGGTTTTGGCTTATTTTCCAATTTGCCAGTCTGTGTTTTTTGATTGGGGCATTTAGTCCATTTAAATTTAGGGTTAATATTGTTATGTGTGAATTTGATACTGCCATTTTGGTGCTAGCTGGCTGCTTTTCCCATTAGTTGATGCAGATTCTTCATTGTGTTGTTGCTCTTTACCATTTGGCATGTTTTTGGAATGGCTGGTACTGGTTATTCCTTTATATGGGTAAAGCCTCTTTCAGGAGCTCTTGTAAAGCTGGCCTGGTGGTGACAAAATTCCTGAGTACTTGCATGTTCACAAAGGATTTTATTTTTCCTTTACTTATGAAGCTTAGTTTGGCTGGATAGGAGATTCTGGGTTGAAAGTTCTTTTCTTTAAGGATGTTGAATATTAGCCCCCACTCTCTTCTGGCTTGTAGGGTTTCTGCTGAGAGATCTGCTGTGAGTCTGATGGGCTTCCCTTTATGGGTAACCCGACCTTTCTCTCTAGCTGCCCTTAGTATTTTCTCCTTCATTTGAATCCTGGTGAATCTGATGAGTATGTGCCTTGGGGTGTCTCTTCTTGGCGAATATCTTTGTGGTGTTCTCTGTATTTCCTGTACTTGAATATTTGCCTGCCTTGCTAGGTTGGGGAAGTTTTCCTGGATAATATCCTGAAGAGTATTTTGCAGCTTGGATTCATTCTCTTCGTTGCATTCAGGTACGCCTATCAGACGTAGATTGGGTCTTTGCACATAGTCCCACATTTCTTGGAGACTTTGTTCATTCTTTTTTACCCTTTTTTCTCTATTCTTGCCTTCCCATTTTATTTCATTGAGTTGATCTTCAACCTCTGATATCCTTTCTTCTGCTTGGTCAATTCGGCTGTTGATACTAGTGCATGCTTCGCCAAGTTCTCGTGTTGTGTTTTTCAGCTCCATCAATTCACTTATATTCCTTTCTAGTTTGTCCATTCTCATTAGCATTTCATCTAATCTTTTTTCAAGTTCTTAGTTTCTTTGCATTGGGTTAGAACATGTTCTTTTAGTTCACAGAAGTTTCTTACTACCCACCTCCAGAAGTCTGATTCTGTCATTTTGTCACACTCGTTCTCCATCCAACCTTGTTCCCTTGCTGGTGAGGAGTTGTGATCCCTTTTTGGAGGAGAGGTGTTTTGGTTTCAGGTGTTTTCATCCTTTTTGCGCTGGTTTCTTCCCATGTTTATGGATTTATCCACCTGTCGTCTTTGTAGTTGCTGGCTTTCAGATTGGGTCTCAAATCTTTCAGATTGATGTTCTGTTTGTTGATGATGAGGTTATTTCTGTTTCTTGGTTTTCCTTCTGACAGTCTGGTCCCTCTGCTTTAGGTCTGCTGAGGTCCATTCCAGGCCCTGCTTGCCTGGGGATCACCTGCAGCAGCTGCTGAACAGTAAGGGTTGTTACCAGTTTTCTTCTTCTGGTATCTTTGTCCCAGAAGGATACCTGCCAAGTGTCAACCTGATCTCTCCTTTATGAGGTGACTTTTTGGATATACAGGGGTCAGGGAGCTGCTTGAGGAGATGGTCTCTTCTTTATAGGAGCTCAAATGCTGATCTGCGAGCTCTGTTGTTCATTCAGAGCTGCCGGGCAGGTACATTTAGGTCTGCTGCAGCAGAATTCATAAACCGCTTTTTGTTCCCAGGTGCTCTGTCCCAGGGATTTAGGGCTTTATGAGTTTCCGTTATGCTGCTGCCTTCTTTTTTTTTTCCCCTTCAGAGCTGCCCTGCCCAGCAAGGAGGCAGCCTAGTCACTGTCTGCCTGTAGAGGCTTTGCTGAGCCGCTGTGGGTGCCACCCAGCTGCCGAGTGAACTTCCCTGCAGTCCTGTTTATATGTGTGTAGTTAGAACTGCCTTGGCAATGGTGGCCCGCCTCTGTGAAGGTGGAGCCACTCTCCAGTGGTGAGTTGCCTTGGCAACGGCGGGCTGCCTCAGCATTGGCTGACTACCTCCATAGTGGTGGGCTGCCTTGGTAATGGCAGACGGCCCTCCCCCACAGAGCTGTACCCTCCCGGGTTCAGCTGTGCTTGCTGTGAAACTCTCAATCCAGAGAGTTTCTGATTTCTGTTCTTTTGTGAGGGTGGGACCAGCAGAGCCTGATCGCCTGGCTCCCTGCCTCAGAGCCTTTTTTTTTTTTTTTGAGATGGAGTTTCGCTCTCGTTACCCAGGCTGGAGTGCAATGGCACGATCTCGGCTCACTGCAGCCTCCGCCTCCTGGGTTCAGGCAATTCTCCTGCCTCAGCCTCCTGAGTAGCTGGGATTACAGGCATGTGCCGCCATGCCCAGCTGATTTTTTGTATTTTTAGTAGAGACGGGGTTTCACCATGTTGACCAGGATGGTCTCGATCTCTTGACCTCGTGATCCACCCGCCTCGGCCTCCCAAAGTGCTGGTATTACAGGCATGAGCCACCGCGCCC